>NW_025335856.1:9045048-9208638 GCF_004798865.1 Varanus komodoensis
CACACACACACACACACACACACACACACACAGGGAGGGAGGGAGGGAGGGAGGGAGGGCGCGTGCGAGCGCAAAATTGCCAACTTACCAAGGGACAAGATAGTGACATATGCAGGCCTATCTGATCGCAACAGAGAATGTTCTCGGGCTTTGTTCAGAGAAGTTTCCTTATCAAACACACCCTTCACAGGGCCCACCACTGATTCAAAACCATGCATGCGGAATGTGAATGCTTTGTGGGGTTGGCTGTATCGATACCGCTCCTGCAGGTGTGGAACAAGAATGCACCCAGATGAGAGTTCTGTAGTGCATGAGCAGCATGAACTGCACTTCCAGATAATTCTAACTTTGCTTTGTAAGTAATCCTTGCATGAAGACTGAGATCAGAAAGAGCAACTGCTTATATTTCAGCAATGGAGAAACATACAGAGACCCCATGGCTAGGCTGGCAGTATCTCCATGTTTGTCATATTTGAGATTAATGTTGGTTAATTAAATAGTGAACCACTGGTAAGGGTGGGGGGGGGGGAGAGAGCACACACGTGTGAGAAAGAAGAAAAGACATGATGTGTCAGCCTGCTCCTGAGTCCTTAAAGATGACCATATGGGCTGTACATGACCAAAACAGAACCTGCTACACCTAATTTATGAAGTCTAACCATTTAAATCGAATCACTGACAAAATTTCCTATTTATTTTCATCTGAAAGCCTGGTTTTTCCCATTATGAAAACAGGATTTAACAAGGATTCAACAAGATGCTTTAATACACTCCTAGAAAACGCATTCAAGGCAGCTTATGGGAAATCCATCTCTGACACTTTAATGCTAAAACTCAAAACAGTGTATCTGAGAACACGGTAAACAATCTGCGTTGCAGGCATGGACGTTTTGCTCTTCTGCTGGCTAACTGTAAGTGCAGTGTTGCCAGTGCATCCTTATCATTGGGCTATCAACTGAAGGAGAATGCGTGCTGCCTTCACCTGTTCCTGGAAAACACGTTTCTCTTCCATAGTGCTAGGCCGGACCACATAGTCAGTCCTTCTGAAACAAAGAACATTGTCAACAACCCACAAATTATTTGAAAGGGGAGGTAAGTCACATGAATATTTCATAATGTTAATGTTATACACACAAACATGCACAGGAAAGGAAGCAGACATAGTCATTTTCATAACTAGATAACATTTATTGATTTTTGGAGAAGCAAACCACTTTCTTTGAAAGAATATAATTCAAATATATAACTCGGGTTTATTCTAGATGTTGCACTTTCAATTTTGGGAACTTGTTCAGTATGTCTTAACTGCTATGAAACAGACTATGTTAAAGTTAAGAAAAGAGACAGGGGAAACTCCCAACAGTGCCTGCAACTAACAAGTGTGCCACAGAACTATTTTTCAGAACAACATTTGCACTTGGTTTAGCCACAAATAACACTTTGCTCTCCCAGTGTAGGAAAAGGTGCATACTGCTGTTAGCAAAGATAGACTCAAAAGCGCTGGAAGTATACATCACAGCTTTCAGTCTGTGAGCAGCTTACTGAACCAAATATATACTTACACTCGGGGAACAGGTGTGGTGGCATCTGAACTGTCTTCATTGTCCTGCCAAAAAAGAGAAACATCAGGGTAAATATGGCAGATGAGCCAACTGAAATCCAGGTGTATACAGAGAAGTATCCATCTTACCTTGAAGTAGGTTTGGTCTTTTGTCTCCAACCAGAGCTGGAAGAGTTCTGCCAACTCCTTTTCATGGTCTTGGGATGGGGCTATGATAAGAAACAGAAAAGTCTAGCACTTTGTCACCTACAGTAGGGAAAGCAGAGAAATCCTCAATGGATTCAAATGAGTTTGGACTGCTCTGAAACTGACCAATGGATTCCATAGTAGATAATATTTTTCCAAGTCTCATAGATTCCATGAACTCTTAAAAAACTTTGGAGAGGATCTGAGAAAATGCACAGTTATAAACAGAAAGTCAAGTCTCATGCAAACAGATTTTTAAAAATGGATCTGTCAGTCAGCAGACAACAGAATGAAAAATGCCTGACAATCCATTAAACACAAATGGAATGGATTTAACGAAGTCCATATATCCCTATTCTATTCTACAAAAGTAGCATAAAAGGTCATGTGGGATTTACACCAAGTTATAAAAACAGAAGTGGACTAAAAGCTTTCCAATCCCCAAACAGAATCAGACTTATTTAAACCTGCTGCCATGACCCAGAATGAAAAAAGGTACACAATATTTATTTGCTTCATATAAAAGACTGTCCTCAGAATAATATAATGAAAGAAGTGCACCTGAATATAAACTTGTCATATATACTGATATACATAAAAGATACATTACTACGATGACACATCTTAAAGTCACATGATAAGCGCCTCCAGAGAAGAGCCAAGAGATTTTATTACCAGAATGAGAGAATGCAGCCAAGTTACGTTACCTATCAGTTTCCACTGCTGAGTTTTCTCTTTAAATTCAACGAAGGGAGAAAAACTGGAAGAAGTATCTATAATAAAACAAACATTTTATATACCTATGTGCTATTGTAATAACTTATTCCAGAAAATTCAGCTTACGTTACAATAAATTAAAATTCAGCAGTCAACTCCAGCTCACCTGACATCTAAAGAATGAGCTTGGACCCAAGGAAACATTCCTTGTAACAGAACCACAAAATGTGTTTATATTCAGTCTGCAATCTGCTGTGCCAGCTGTGCCAGCTGTGAGTTTCCAGATGGCAGCTGGTTGGTTGCTGGGTGGAAAGGCCAGGCTAGAAGGAATACCGTCTGATCCAGCATGGCTCTCCCTGTGCTTATTAGCAGAAGGCTTTGCAGAACAAAGTAGCTTTAGTTTTGTCTTCGTATGGTAACAAATTAAGTAACTCAGGGCACATTCCTATGCATGTTTGCAAAGAAGGAGTCCTATAACTACCCATATTTCTTCAGTTAACCATGCTGGCCAGGGCATGCTGAGAAGTGTAGGATTTTTCTTCCCTGTTTCAACATGCATAGGATTGCAACCTACATATCTATACATGAGGCACCTATATTCTCCATTGCAAAACAACTGGGGCGGGTGGGGGGAATAGAAACAGCAAATGCTCTTCTGTAAGTGGCTGTGCAAAGCTTTGCATGCTCACACCTCTGAATTTCAGCTTAACTTTCTTTGCGATGCTGAACTGGAAACAGCGCTTTCATACGCAGACATCTTGGGACACCTTTGGAGTCAAGCCATCGCCTCTACAGGACCGAGTGGCCATGATAACGTAAGAAACCCAGAGCCACCAACATGCCTGTCTTTACATGCTGAGTTAAAGTTCTAACTCACATTTTTTCAGGATCAGAATCAAATGTTAAAGGAAGGCCGTCTGAACTGAATGAATTCAGGACAGAAGAGTCTAGAGCCCAGTCAGGCGCTACCCAATGGCTTGTGCCATTAAAACAAACAGAACAGCAGGAACTTAAATTCCGGTCAAATGTCAAGAGAGCAAATGCAAACGCTCAAGGTAATAATTTTGTTTTGGCTGCAGAATAGGAAAATGGGACTTACCTCTGCTTTCACCCGTAAGATACTGCAGGGCAGGTAGAACGAGTTCTGACCAGTTGGGAGCAAAGGAGAACCAGCTGTTCAATGTGCTGGCAGGTGAAGACTGCCAATCCATGAGCTTGTCCTCAAGCTGAGCAAAAGATGACAGCACTTTTAAGTCATTTTATTTGTACAAGCTGAATAAAGTTGGCAATGCAACGGAAGACTTAGAGTCATTTTTTTTTTTACAATAGAAGCCTCAGAGCCATCCCCAAATGCTTTGCATCTGATAACCCAGCTGTGATTGCTTCTCAAGTAACTACACAACTTTTTCTTTCCCCAGTACTACTGTTATCTGAATGATCTGCAAGAGCATTCATATGGGTGGTGGCAATAATGATAAAAATCTGAGTCCCCTTGGAATCACGAGTGAGGCAGATATAAATATATTAATGGATTGCATAAATATAGCATTTTTGTATCAAATTACACATGAAATCAGAGATACTTTAAACCCACAAGGTTATCTAATAATGGTGAATTGGAAAGCTGCTCTTGGTATAGAAAAGGAAGCACAAATGAATCAGCACAAATGAAAAACAGTTTTCTGTAACATAAGCAGACATGGAGCTGTGACCTTACTGAATCGTGGCCTGATTAATCCCAACAATTTCTACCATGAGATAATGACCTAGAGAAATGTACAAAGGTAAAGCTTACCACTGAGAGACTAGCAGGCCCTTCCAGAAGCAGAATCTCTAGGAGGAGGGAAAAGAAGCTGGAGGAAATTTCATTTACTCCAAGACACGGCTTGATGTCTTCAAGAGGCCTTTGACAGAAGATGGATTTATTGTAACCTAATTAGAGAATTCAGGTTCCATAGACAACATGATGATGATGATCAGACTTAGCACATTTATCTATCACATTGTATTCAAAGCACTTTCAGAGATACCATTTCAGTAATTTAAAAACAAAATTAAGACAGTAATAATGACATACCCCCATACTTCAGCTTTGGGAGGAGAAGTGCTAAGGCCGAGATTATCTAATGAATTTGTGGAGGAGACATGTTACCGATCTGTGTATCAGTCACCATTCTCCTGCACTGAACTTAAACTATCAGCCACCAATACTGGTGAACTTTTCACTGATATGTGGATGTTCAGCTTTTTAACAAGATGAAATCAAATCATGTTCCCTTGCCTGCAGTCAATTTTTAAATTATTTTCAAGTCACTCTCTCTCCTGTAGCACCTCACGAATGGATGAGTGCTGCAAGCTTGTATAATAGAAAGCTATCTGAGACACACATTCTCACATGAGCACAAGTTAGGTCAGAAAGGCTCTCCCTGCATTCTGTATTTTCTGGAGCAAAAACCCCAATTCTGTTTACTTCAGGTTATTTGTAGCAGAAGCATTAGTGGTGGGGTCCAGCTGGCACACAGGCAAGCTTGGCCACTGCCTTTTGTGCAACCCACCCACAGTGGTATTCCTCCAGGAAACAACTTACTCTTCTTTAACAGATGGGAGGGATGGGGGATCCCAGATGGGAGGGATGGGGGATGGATCCTGTGACATTGGAGGCATCCCTTCGGGGTTGCCAAGGGACTCGGAGAAATCTTCTGCTTCTAGCTTAATCGCTTTTATCTTCTTTTTCTTTTTCTCTTCCTTTTCCTTCACCTTCTTCTTGAGGACAGCAAGGTCGAACAAGGCTTTCGTTTGGAAAAAGAGGAGTATCCAAGTTACACATTATATGTTTGCAAGGTTATCAAATATTAGTAATAAAAGTGTTGATGTTATATCAACCAACATTTGAATAAGTATTTCTGGCCCCCAAAATCCTGCCTTCATGTATCCCTGCACATTCTCACAGTGCCTCCTGAAGCAGTTTGCTCCACAGCAGGGATGGCCTTGTTAGTCTGAAGTATAAATACTTTCAATACTTCTTAGTTGTTCCCAGGGATTTAAGCTGAAAGGTGTAGCAGGCTCATATAATACACTGAAAAGATCAAATATGTTCAGGTCACACAACTGCTCATTTCAATTAGTACACAGATAGAATTTTAATTGTCAGGCTCTTTTTTGAGAGATGCGCAAGTAGTAATAGTTTTTTTTGAACAGAAGCAAAACATGCAGAGCTCACACGGGAGAAAATTCTCACAAAGAACAGCCTCGAGCAGGTGCATCTTGTTTGAAAGGTGGGAGCTTAGAAGCACCATGATGAGTCCTATGCAAGGGAGGGCCTTCTCAGTGGTTGCTTCCAGGCTGTGGATATTCTTGCCCAAGAAGACTAAGCTGCTTCCCTCTCTGATAACCTTCTGCCAGTATGCAAAAATATTTTTATTCAAGCAGAACTTGGGTTAGGTGCTGTTTTTATTCTTCTATTGTATAATAATTGTTTTTAACGTATTTGCATTATGATTGTTTCTATTTTAATATTTTGTTCTAATCAATGATAGCTGCCTTGAGCACCATTTTCTTCACAAGTAGGCATAATAGGAAAAGATAAATAAAGCATTCCCAAATATCACTGTTGAGACTGCAAACATGGTCACTTTTTATATTGCTCATGGTTTCCACAGCTTCTTGGGAGCAAAGCCTGAAAATGCAGCCATGAATGCTCCTATGCCAACAATTCCAACTTAAACTTGAAGGGGGGGGGGGCACCCAATACAGGCAGTCAAAGCAGTGATGCATGTGATTCACAGACCTGCCAAAGATCCCTTTCTGCCAGCATTCACACGTGTCATGATGTCATTCAGAGTCAGGTCCCCTATCATCAAATCAGGATGGTTCTATGGACAAGAAAGGGGCAGTCAAGAAGGAGAACAGCACAAAATCAAGGTCAATGTGAGAACAGAGGACAGACTTGTGAGACTAAACTTCCATGCCTTTTCCAACAGTATGCAGATAAAATGCTATTTATATTAGACACAGAAAGGGAAATTTCAGTAAAACTACAGTCCAAAAACACTTTTATCATTCAGAAGTCAGAAACCCTGAAAATTAGCTCCTCTGGGACTATAACCCTAAATTTCCTCTAACTAGTACATCCTATGGAATTATTTGGGAATTACTTCTGAGTAAGTATGCTTAGGATTGTGCTGCATGTCATTAATCTTTCAGCCTTTTTTCTATAAGGTGGCATAACTGTACCCAAGAGCCACATTAGCTACAATCTGAGTAGCTTCCACAGTGTCTCATGTAGCTTAGGCCTCAACTTGGATTCAGCTTGGACTCCCACTGAACTATAATTCTATCTTCCACCTGTGCTCCAAATGTAACCTACAAATGTATCTTACAGGTTGGCGCTTGCGTTTTTCATGGTGCTTCTTCAGCATCATCTTCAGGCAATTCTCACCAAAATCCAGCTTATCTGGGGGTGAGGGAGGAAGTAAAATACTATTAAATGTTTGCTGTAAATCTACTTACATAACACAGTTAAGTTGTTGACATCTTTAAATATCTTTAAGCATTCATATGCAACTTCTCTTGACAGACTGATCTAGTCAATTACACAGCTTAGGAAACAAATGAAGTTCTTAAGTACGCTATTCCGACAGACAAATTTAGACATATTTATTCATCTGGAATCTAACGGGGATGCCCATAATTAACCAAACTTTGCAGGATGATGAGCATCCTACCAGGATGGGAGGCACACGGAGGTGAAGTCTGCCTCCATGCTCTGCCTGATCTATAAAGCAGGTAAACTGCCAATTTTGGCCATCTAAGGGCAGTACTTTGGAGAGGAAAGTAAGGAGGCTGAGATGCTGCCAGGATACCCTATACCTTGGTGGCACCCCTCTCCTCCCACCCCTAGGTATTCTATATCAAACAAGTTCCAAGATGAGTCTAACAAGATATCACTTTATGTTACCTGCTGTTTTCATGTCTTGCGTTGATAACGTAGGGATCACTCTGAGAGGAATGGCAGGACTTGGGCAATGGGCTGGAGAATTTGGAATCCAGCAGCTCAAATCTGAAATACATACAGTAGTAAGATTGGTACAGAAATAGACAAACCTGGAGAGACAATTATTTTCCTGGACAGCAGACACAGCCAGGCATCCAAGTTATTTGATCATTTTACTTTTCTAATCAAAAGAGCTGGAAACATGTGGGCTACTTAAAATGCCATAAAATGCAGAACTCTCATAACAGGTCTATTTGCTAAGTGCAGGGTTAATACTTCAGGCAAGGTATGTATTAGTAAGTTAATCTGCACAAAGGGGATAATATGTTCTAGCTAGCTACCTACCTACCTATAGTATATCTATACCACTCCAGATCCAAAGAGATTCCAGTTCATTGAGGTTAAAACAAATAAGAGAATAAAAACAATATTCTAAAAATATTTAAAGAATAAAACAAAATTGAAACCATGTCTGGTCAGCAAGAAAAGCCTTGCTGAAATAAGACTGCCTTTAGCAGGACTTAGCAAGACTGTCTTTAACTGTATTTCAAATAAAAGGCCTGTGCTGGTCATTTCAAATGTATGCACCAAATTTATGTATCCATGTAAAAAGCATGTGCCAAAAATTGGGGTGTTACATCGATTAGTTGCTGGGGCAAATCATCAATTATTTCCATTTATCAGAGCAGTTTTGTGCAGACCCAGCTTTAGCAAAGACCTCCCAGTACCATTCCTCATCTGGTAGTTTCCTTTCATTTCAAGATTCATTCCATTACCCTCCTCATCAGAGGATAAAGTAGTGTCTCCACATTCCTCTTTCACCTCCCTGAGGATTTTCAGATATCGCCGATGAGTCTGTCTGTCCCGTTCTTCAGCAGTGCAAGTGGATGCTGGATACTTCCTTTTCAGGGCCAGGTCTGGACCACCCTTCCTGGCAAGTTCCAATAGATGCTGAAACAGAGATACACACTGGAGTGCCTGCTGAATTACATCTTAATCCCATCACTGTTCAGTCGAAAAGCCTTATATAAGCCTCCTTAAGAATACCAACTCATGGCCAGTACAGCAAAATAGAATTTTTCTTAGTGGTATGCAGAACTGGGGAATGTCTGGTCCATAGGAACTAGAACCAAAGCTTTAGGAACCAATGCAACCTTATTCAGGCAGTAGTCTTGTACAGGTGATGGATAAATGTCAATGCAAAGATGAGGGCTGGTTCAGAAAAAGCTACTGTTACATGTAGCAGTATTTTTTTACATCTCGGCATAGGAGACCATCCTACCATACCAGAAGCTGCTTTTCCAATATGGCTTGCTATATAGCATAGGGGAGAGGCTATAGCTCGGCTATTTGGTTTACATAATGTCAGTTCTTCACGCCTCCAGTTTAAAGGCTCAGGCTGCAGAGCCAACGAAGACCATTGCTTTACACCCCAGGGAGTTACTGTCAGAACAGACAATAATGGGCTTGATGGCTTAATGGTGTGATGTAGTATAGAGCAACTTCATACATTCATAGGCATATATGGAATCTATTACAAACCCCTCAGGCTTACAGGCCCTTTAAGTGTACAGAACTAGTTTTATTGGTCTTTCAATTCTAGATATGTCTTAAGCACCTGGGCAACCAAATTCAAATTTTTCTAGTCCTGATCATAACACTTTGTGCATATGTTAGTTACTTCACATACTTACATTTCGGGACGCGAGAATCTGTTTCAGCAACCGGTAGAAGTACTGTTGCTGGGAACTGAGGTAGCGCTTGTACTGCGACTTGAAACAAAGTTGTCGGTATTTTACCACTTCTGGATTGAAGTGTCCATCTGCAATGAGGGCATCAGTACTGTTACCACTGGTTCTGGTTCTGCTGGGGCTGTTTGCAAAACTTCACAGCCCATCGTGGGTTACTAAATCCACGGGGAGACTGCAGCATGTGTAACCACCATGTTGAATAAGCAACCCCCGCTCAGGAGGGATGCAAGAACCAGCCGGCATAACCCCTGTTCCGCTTCAGGGTTATGATGTGGTTGTTTATGCCTCATGTAACCTACACAGGGTCCACACAATGTGACAAACTGTGTAAGAATTGCAACCTGGAACCCACAGGCACCGTGCCTTATTGTGGATTAATGGCATGCCATCTTATCTAGTCTGAAAGCTACTCTTTCTTTATAATACACCATCCCAAAGGCTACCAATCAACTGTAAAAAGGAAGACAATACCCAGGACAGCAAACAGCTGTTATTACTGTACTCCATCAGATTAGAAAGGCCCCTCTTACTCAGAAAGGAAAAATAGAAATCACTGTTGTGACAACAGAAAGTGACCTATGGAAAAAGGCCCAGCAAAGAGAGCAGACACTTTTTAGGTGTCCAACTTATTACTCTGTAATTTCGACCCATATTTTATTTATTTATTGTTAAATTTGTACGCTGTCGAATAATCCAGATGGATTCTCTAGGCGACTTACACATAGACAAAGAGGAAAATGTAACATTCCAGTACCTTCCCTTCACATGCCTGAGATGCATCATTTGAACCCACTGCATGTGAGAGCACTTTCTAGTATTTATTACCGTGATATATGCAGTAGCTTGTATTAAGGGTAAAACAGAAAACAATGGCATCTTTGAATGATGGGGCTTCACTGAAGGCAGGAAAACCTATTGCAATATTAAAATTCATTATAAAACAACAGTGTTAGAATTAAAGCACCATGTAAACATGGATTTAGGGTCTGAATATGTATAAAGCTGCCACTGACCTCGGAAGAGTTTTTGGGCTATGTGCAAAGGGTTTCCAAATCGGAAGTTCTCTCCACTGAACAGGGACAAAATAAGATTATTCTGGTGTTCGATGTTGTTTTCTGGGAAGTGGGGCAAAAACTTTTTTAAGTGTTCTCGTTGCGAATCCACCAACACCTCCTCCCATGTTGAAAGACTGACAACTTCAAAGAAGATCTCAGGCTACAAAAAGTCAGACAGGAATGAAATAAGATCCTTGAAAAGGCTTCCAAATTATTCCACTTATGAAAAATGCAACAATGGAAGTGAATCAAATAGCCAAAGTTATTCAATCTTATACAGAAACATAGGAACATAGTGAATCAGAAAGGGTCTCCTGGGCCATCTAGTCTGACCCCTGGTTCTGCTCATGTAAGACCCAACATGTGGTTATCCAATCTTTCCCTGAACACCCTCACAGATGCGCCCCCCCCACACACACACACCTCTTGTGGATGCCCATTCCATATCCTAGGGGTCTTAACTGTCAGGAAGTACTTCCAGCCATTCAACCTGAAACCTGTTCCTTAAGCTTTGCCCCACTGGGCTCCATCCTTTCCCCCACCACAGGGGAGAACAGGTCACAACCCCCTAACATGTGACACCCCTTCACATACCTACATGTTGCTATAAGATTCCCTCGGACTCTCCTCTTCTCAGGCTGAAAAGACTCAGCTCTCTCAATCACAGCTCATCTGACAGCACCCCCAATCCCATCCCATCCCATCCCATCCATGTGACCTTGTGCTGAACTGATTCTCACCTAACTATGTCTCTCATATAATGAAGAGTCCAGAACTGGACACAGTACGCCAGTTGCGGGCACACCAGCATCTTATGGAGAGGTACCTGCACCTCTCTCGATCTGAAAGGCACACATCTGGCTTGACATCCGAGGGTGAGATTCGCCCACTTAACCATCACGTTGCACTGCTGGCTCAGGTTTAGCCTGCTATCAACAAGTACCCCAAGATCCTTTTCACAAGTGCCACTCTCCAGCCACTCGTCCTTCGATCCTGTACCTATTGCATGTATTCCTGAGCCCCAAATGCAATACCTTGATCTAATCCACATTGAACGCCGTCTTGTTGTCCCCCCTCCCCACTTCCACAGTCTGTCCAGATCCTTTAGTTACTGAATCATATGATGACTTTTGCAGTGTTTCCTCCAGAAGATAAAGGTGGTGCTTGCTCAGTTCACACTGTTTTACTGTTTTTGAGGGGAAAGAGATTTTACTCACGTCCTCCAAAAGATCTTCGGGCAGGCTAATGCGTATGGATCCCAGCATGCAATCCTCCATAATCTGTGTACCATTTCCTTCTCCAGATGGTCCCAACTCCAATGGGTCGGTGAGCATATGATCCAAAGAATCCATTGTTTATACACCAATACAATCCTTGAATAAAAAGAAACTTACTATAATTTACTATTATTTACACCTACTACTGTTATCACAATTTCATTTGAAGCAGATTCATGATTAACTGAGGTATACTTGATGGCGGCTGCAGATGGCTTTTACTGCTTCAGGGAAAAATCATCCTAGTTCGCCACCAGACACTTAAAACCAGCTTTACTGAGCCATGCCCTGCTGCAGAACGCTGCAGCTACTTCTCTCTGTCTACAGAGGCTGTTGCTACATTCACATACATCTACCAAAAGCAGCTGGCAAGTTTTGACCTGGTTCACACACAACAAAAACCAGTTGTTTAAAGAACTGATGGACTGTCATACATAAAGGGATGTGTTGCCTGCAACATGCTCACCCCTTCCATTTTAGTGCAAAGCCCATGATCTTGAGGTTGTGTAGTGTAATTTCTGGACCACTGAGCTATTTAGGGGCCAAATAACCCAGCAGTTAACCCTGCTGTTAACCCCTCTGTCCGTGTGTGTGTGTGTGTGTGTGTGTGTGTGTGTGTCACTCCTGCTGTATTTGGGAGATAACAGAAAGCGACAGAACAAAAAAGAGCAGCAAGAAACTTCCTGATCATGGTTGTTGGTTGTGTATGTGTGGGTTTTTTTGCACTTTAATTCTAGAATTGAATGAATGAAAGGTATGTGTTTGGCATACGATGGTTACTCAGGAGTTAGATTTCTCCCAATAGAACAATTTCAGTACCGCAATCACAGCATCTAAGGGAAACAATCAAAAGGCTTTGCTGCTAGATGGGAAGCACTCATTCACTCAACATGCATTTTAAAACATTCCTGAAAATGAGATTATCTTGTGACTACTGATATTTACCTTTTATTTGAGGAATGCACAGATTTTCCCACTAGGAAGTGCAAACGTTAGCTAAACAGGGTGAAAACAGCTTTGTAGCTCCCATCTGAAATAGGCTGATGCTGTGTAAGAAGCATATTCTTAATGAACAAGATTCACTTTTAAGATGTATTTTAATTGAATTGTCTATGTAACCATATTTCTGCTGAGGTTTTTTTTTTTACAAGAATACACATAAGCTGTCAAAAGAAATGGAACTCGTTCTTTCAGTGAGAAATAATCATAATACAGCAGGTTTAATGAAGAGTTTTGCTGTAGCCATCGGTCAAACAGAATCTCACCAGAGTCTCAGAGAAAGATTTTGTTCATTTTCAGTGCATGCTGCTTTCCTGTTTTTTTCCAGGAATATTAGCCGGTTGGTCTGGGATGATAACTTCTAACTAAACTGAAATACCGTTGTCTGTAAGAAGACATTCAAAGTCCATATTTCAGCTCCTGTGGTTATGTGTCTTTGCATTTTCATTATGAACACACATGTGAGGAAGCAACATAGGTCACTGGAAATGAATTAAAAATGCTTATATAGTGATTTGCAGTAATTTAGCTCACTGGTTTATCGTGCTGACTTGGCTCTCTGAGGCATACTCAAGATTCTTAATTTTTATTACGGAATTTTAAATTCAAAACAATGATGGTAAGCTTGTTTTGCACTTAAGATACAAAACACCATTTCAAAACTCTCTATCTGTACACTTAGAGAATGTTTGTGTGAAAACACCTAAATGCAAGCAGAAAAAAATGACTTTATGGATAAACAGGCTGCTTTAAGCAATACATTCTAGAACACCATGATTATTCACTGAAAAAGCACATTTAAAATAGATCCCAAATGCCTACAACAGCTAAATCTGCAGAATGCTACACAACGGGGGGCATGGATGTAACCTCCCATTCCGATCAGGTTGGACGGACATCAACTTCCCAAACGTGGGAACCAGCGATCTGTCTCATCAGGAGCCCGTTTGTTGGCCTTCATGCATCCACTTACTGAATCCCAAGAGAGACTCCACTAAAACACATATGATTCATTGCAAGATGCAATCCTGCACAAGTGCAGAGAGGGAAGAAGCTCTGCTGTTTCAGGCATCCCATGCAGGCTGGGAGTTACAAGGCTATTTTCCATCTAATGTGTTTGCCCAACTGACAGCCGTTGGCTTTTGCTTTGTTTGTTACACTCACAGTCCCCTGCCCCCAAGGAGGTTACAATGTAACTCGGACCACGGATAGAGGAAGCAGAGCGGGGGATGCACGAGAAGCGCAGATCAAGCAGGAGCGGGGCCGATTTCGCCTCCTTCCTGCCGGCCGAGGCTCCCAGCTGCTCCTCCGGACTGGCTGCCCCCCAGGACCCGCTTCTCATCGGCCCATACGACCCCCGGACTTGGCTTCCTCTCCCATCCCCGCCGTCCCTCCGCCACGGCACACCGCAGCAGCCCCCGAGGCGGAACGCGGCCTTTCCGCGCCCCCGGCCCGTCCTCTGCCCGGCACGCCTCACCTGAGCCCGGCTCAGGCATTCCGTTTCCAGGTCGAGGAAGAAGTGGACGACGAGGCCCGCCAGGCAAGGAACAGGCCGGATGCAACGCGCATGTGCGCGGGCAAGCACGCGTCTCCCACCCCGCAAGCGCGTTCGTGCACTGGACTCCGTGCGGGACGAGGGCGCGCCCGGCTGCGTCCCTCCCAGAGCAAACACTTCGCGCATGCGTGCACGCGAGTGCGTTGATCCCGAGGTTGTAGCCGGAAGAATGGCAAAAGCGCGCAGCCGTGTTGCTCTTCCCGCTTAGCTCCGCCTTGCAATTCCCACGCAAGCGCAGTCTCGCCCGGGTGCTTTCCCAGGCGCGTGGGCTCCACCTAGTGGCGAGCTCCTGCTGTGTTCCGTTGCAGTCGCGAAAGAAATTAGACGCATTAGATCGAATCATTGTTAGTTGTATGTCAGAGTGGACGGGTGGAAACCTTTCGGTCCATTCTGAAGTGTAACTAAATCCATTTTATTGATCGGGCATTACCTTTGACTGTGTGAACGTGTGAAGGGTTGTAGCACCCGATCGTTTGATACGTGTTTAGTCTGAAGTGCTGCAAAACTGAGTGCTAGCTTCCAGAAGGGGATAACTCTGTTACACCGATTGCAGCAAAAATAAAAGTTACCAAGTGAACGACTCTTTGCAGTGCAACCTCTTTATGCAGAAAGGAAGATAGGAAAGGCAGATATATATCTTTCCGTACTTTCAGTGACCATATCAGCTGCAGAATTCAATGCTTTCAGTTAAAAGAACACCCTTCACCTTCTCACCCCATCTATCCTTTTCCAATAGAAGTCAGTAACAAACACACAGAAAGCCACTACATATTTCAAAACATCACCAAACCTTTTTATTGGTTTGCCAGGGGGAAAAATCATCCCTCTTGTGCAGAGGGAACACAGTCAAAGAGATGAAGGTTCAAACAGCATTACCCTTATTAGCTCCTCTGATTTGAACAGGTCTGAGATTTGAAGAGGTCCCAAGACTGCTTCCTTCATACTCTCCAGAACTGAGTACCAGGGCAGTGCAGATAGCATGTAAACAGTTCACAGGGTTCCAATAACAGTAACAATAATAATAATAATAATAATAATAATTAAAAAATCCCCTTCCCACTTCCCAAAATAATAATTTAACTGCTTCTGCACAGCTTCACAGTTTCATTGACCCATCTGTCCTGCACATGTTGAGAGATAATGCTTTTTACTTGCTCCTCTGTTCCAGGGAATTTGGTTTTTATTTTTCTTAAGTGGATATGTTCTTTTCTTCCATTGCTACTTAAAAAAATGAAGTCAACAGAAATTAGGTACCAAGGCAGCCTTTTAAAGTATATGCTTCTGAAACATACATTGGACATGTCCTGCCAGCAGTCAGGTTAAGGAAACCTTTTTCCTTCACTGCTGTAAATCTGCCCACAAACAGGAAAATGGGACTCCTCTGTGAGGATCAGGGAGTAAATGTACAGGAGGCTTAGTTTGCATTTCTGGTTTTTGAAAAAGCTCTTGGGTGCCCCCTTGTATTTAGGATGCTCGACTAACATTTCAGCGGGTCCGACTGGATCTCCTTATTTCTGTGCCACGTAGGGAGGGGGCTCAGGGCTTTTCAATATGCACGTCGCCATTTCCATCACCGTTGGTAGTTGTCGTAATGATGTATTGTGTGGCTTGCTGCTGGTTGGCTGTCTGTGATTCCAAGGAGTCAGAATGTGCAGGTGGCTGAGACAAATCTACTTCTACTGCACTGGAGAGGGACAGATTTGGCTTTACATCCAGTTCGGGCTGGCTCTCAGCTATTACATAGTGTGTCTACAAGAAAAAGAAACCCACATAAGCTGCCTTGCTTTTCATGTTTTTTTTTTCTCCTCAGAACTTCAATCAGTGTTTTTTGCATTAAGCTGGGGGTGTCCTATGTTAGATATCTACCAAAAAGTTGGAATTAATACAGTAAGATATTAATGAATACAGCTATTAGAATATTGCTGGCACCAACTAGAAGCAGCGACACAGGGATTCAGGTCATTTTTTGAGCCCTGCCTGGAAGTGCCAAAAGTTGAACTTGTGACTTTCTGCATATAAAGCCTATGTTCTATACTGAGCTATTTCCTTATTGGAAGGAGATCTACCCTGTTAGAAGGATTGGGAGAAAGTACTTAGCTCTCTCCTTTTCTTTCTGGCAGATCCTCTGTTCTGCTACCTCAAGTGATTTATGGAGGTACATCCATCTGGAGAAAAAAGACTGTTCATGGGGGTATTGAAGGACAGAATCTTAAATTTGGAAGATATTAAGCATTCCTCACTAATGCATAATACCTTCCAAATAAAGGGGAAGCACAAGGATAAAAAAGGAAACCAAGAAGAAATGATAAATGGCCCTGAGTGCCAGTGAAATAAATTTTGTTGTTATTCTATGCATTTCAGAAATATCCTCCTTCAGGGGCTGAAAATCATAACAAATGGGTGACTATTTATCATTTCTTCCCTTTTGGTTTCCTTTAAAAAATATTCCTGACCAATAACAGCTGATCCTCCCTCTAAGTGCCTCCTGCTCCTGCATTTATGTTTTCTCAACAATGGTGGACTTGCGAACATAAAGCTGTCAAAATAATATGCAGTTCTGTCTTCCGAAGGCACTCTCAGCCCCCATATAGGGACACAAATATTAGAACACTTCAGAAAAGCTCTATGTGGCAACTTCCAAATAGCAATACTCAGCATTTTATGTATAATTGATAATGATAGTGCTTAACATTCATGTAATGCCTTTTAAATGTTCACAGTGCTTGACCTTGAACTATAGGGGCATAATCCTATGCATGCTTGGTCAGCAAAAGTCCTACGATGGCCAGCGCACCCCAGTCAAGATACATTCTCTGCCTGCTGAATTCCTCCAGAAATGAAGGTGTCATAGAACATGCATAGAAATGCACCCTTGATATGCACATGGTGGGCATGTCGTGAGCAGAGCTGGCTGGTGTCAGAGGTCGGACTAGATGGCCCAGGAGGCCCCTTCTGACTCGCTCTGTTTCTGTTTCTATGATAATTTGGGGCTGCCACCTTTCTCCTTACCTGGGTGACTGGCTTCACTTGGCCTGTGTTCACTGTAGTGACAGGAGTGCCTACGGCTGTCTCTGTGATCACATATGGACCCTGTGGGATCGCCATCATCTGAATCTCAGAGGCTGCAGGACAAGATTTGGAAGAGGAAGAACTACCATTACTCATATAAGTAGGCTAAAATACAACTCAGGGTCTAATTGCAGCCCACTGAATTTTATATTACAGTTCAGCATTCCTCATCCCTTCACAACCCAGATATGTTGGACTACATTCCCCATCTTTCCCATCCTTCCTGGATAATGGCCATTCAGGCACGAGTTTGGGGAAGGCTGCAGTCTGTGGTTGAAAGTCTCTGGCCATTCACACAATCGCAAGCCACGTGGGCAGCATAAAATCCCGATACACAAAATGTAACACAGTTTAAATAGCTAAGAACAATTTAGCTACTGCAAAATAAATACTATCAAATGAAACAATAAATCATATCGAATTGTGATAGCTGTGGCCTAAATGAATAAACATGTTAATGTGACTACCTCTTCCCCATTTATCATCACCATCTTGTGATGTTTATAAAATCTAACTAGGTGCTATTTTATACCTATTACTTCACTGAACAAACGCTTTCTTGAAAAACAGCCTGTCCTTCATTTCTGGTCTGTGTTAGAAAGCCTGTGTTTTTCTGTTCTGCATCCATTTCACATGACCCAGCCGGGCAGCTGGAAGACGGCAACCACACTGAGGGACATTCGGCCTGCAATCCTGTGCACACTTTACATGGAGAAAAGCTCCACTGAACTCAATGGGCCTTACTTCTGAGTAGATGTGTACAAGATTGCACTGCTAGGAATGCAGATCTGTCGTGCTGTAGCATAATCGATTTCTGTTCTTACATTCAGGCTTTGTGCAAGTAAAAGAGATCTCCGTGCAAGCATTCTCCCAGCACTGAAAATCAGTTTTTCTGTTCATTCCAGATCAGCTGAACAGAAGATTGAAAGCCAATCACACTCTGTTCCTCAACTGTCTGACATCTTAATAGCCTCAATAAGTAATTCCATCTACTAACAAGACGAAAAACTAACTGGGGCTTCAGTGCACACAGGAAGCCTCAGATGAGAAGATACCTATTTTTTTACAAAGGTACATTCCTAATACCCGAGCAAAGTAGTCCTCTGCTTCTACAGAGCTCCATGGGAGCACTAGTTTCCCCTACCCCTGGCTACTGTGCCCTGATTAGGGCTTCAGTGTCTACAAGAAAGTTATATGAAATACAGCATCTGCTAATTTTCTCTGAACGTAGGTGATATGTACAATAGCTACGGAATGAGTTCCATGTGCTGGGGAGATACGTTTGCTGGACTGAGGAGCCTTGCTGTGGCTGACTTTGTGATGAGGAAGTTGTCTGCATTTGGGAAGGACTGAGTTCCTGCTGAGATGGTTGGGATGAAGGACTTAAAGGCTGACTTCCCACCTAGAAAAAGACAAGAGAAAGGCAGTTATAGCACGTGGCTTCTAGGAACAATGCTCCCACCCCCACCACACAGTCTCTCTCTCTCTCTGTGTCTCTTGTCTCCCCGTTAACAACAACATAATGCAAGACATCATTCATTTAAAGCAATTTCCCCCACTCTTCAGCCAAAGGGAACGGCTTACATATAATAAATAAGACAGCCCCCAGCCTGGAGCTTTACAATCAAAAAGATATGAAATGAAAAAGGGGCCGGGTGAGAGAAGGGGAAAAATGATGCCAGGCCTGGGAGACTGCTGCTGACAAATGCGCTTACCATGATTATCTGCTAATATGAGAGAACACTAGCAATCCTTTCAAGTAAACTGGGTTACCTTAAGGAGCGCCAACACCCAACTATGCCTACCTGGCCTTTGAGTCCTATGCAGGTGGCCTTCCTGTGTAAGCCATTCCCTAGGGAAGTGCGGGGAGGGGGCTGCTAGGAAGAGGGCCTTTTCTGCAGCTGCAATGCGACACTCCAAGTTATTTCCCTGGAAGCTTTAGGGACAATATCATCTGCTGGCTTGGGTTGTGTGTGTTCCTCTGCACAGTGCATATACAAGGGTTCTTCAAAAAGTGTCTGCACTTTTAAAAACTATTTATTAAGAATTTAAAAAAAAAATCACATCACTTTTCTACATAGTCACCTTCCTTGGTGATGCATTTTCCCGGCGTTGAACCAACTTTTCAATGCCATCAACAAAAAATATATAGCATATATTTATAAAATATAAAAGCGCAGAAACTTGAAGACCCCTTGTAGGTATATGGAATGCACGTGCTACCTGGGAGGACGACTGGGCTGCAGAGGCTGGTTCTGTGACCTGGATGTGTTGCACTTGGATGGCATGCTGGGTGTATGTCTGAGGGTCATGCAGCTGTCCGACGTCCACCGTGGAATGCTGGGTTTGATGAGGAGAGGTGGCCTGGGGGAAAACGAAACGAAACTGTTGAAGCAGCTCTGTCATGTGAACCTGATGCGGTGTGGCCGCGTTTATTTCAGCACTCCCATGGATCCTTGAGTATTTGCAGAAGCGTGGTTCCTTCTATGTAATGCTTCCTCATTATGTTGGATATCTCATAAGAACCAAATAAACATTTGCCCAGCAGGACCTAATGTCCATCTAATCCAGCATTCTGTTTTACAAAATGATCAGCCAGATTGAAAGGGACCGTGACTAAAATGTAAAGCACATGTTTGCACACAGTCCCTGGCATCTCTTGTTCAATGGATCTAAGCAAAGCTGGTGATGTGACTGTCAACTCTAGTACCTTGGATCGTGTTTCTGTTCCATCCTTCTTCAGTCTGATACCCTCCATAGGGGCTGAATTACAACTCCCATTATTCTAAACCATCATGTGCAATGATGATGCTGAAAACCATGGGAGTTGTACTTACATGTATCCAGAGGGTACCAGGTTGGGGGAGTTTATTCTAGGTATTAGAAGAAAATGAATCTCAAGTAATAATGAGACATATTTGGAGTACTGGGGAAAGTCAGTGTATCTAAAACAACATATCAAACAGACCCTCCACTTAAGCCAAACAAGAAACTTACTAGTGGCTGAAAGAATTCTCAATTTGTTTGAAAACTTAAAAAATTATACATATAATGTAATAGATTAATAAAATGCAATGTAATAAAAGAATATTTTACATTCATATTTAGTTTATTAAATGTTGCTGTCTTTCATGGCGTAAGTGAAAGACTCACAACAGGTTAAATATATGATTATTTTACATTTTTACAGCTCTCATTAACCTTGTAAGGCAATTTCGTCTCCAGCCCCTGAAAATATTGTTTTTCTTTGGGTCCTCTTTCCAATTCTATCCCTCCTAAGCAGAAACTAGGTCCTAATTTAAGATCCTGATGCACCGTATCAAATGCACAAGGCCAAAACTGATATGATCTAACTGATCTGATATGTATCCGGTGGTTTTTTTTGTCATAGAATGCACTGGAACGGAGTTCCAGCACCATTTTTGACAGATTTTCCAAATTTTAAAAGTAACTGTTGAAAAGTTAATGTTTGGTCCACGTGGATCTGAATCGCCCTGTTGAGCGTAGCAGGTCGGCAGCAAAATCATTAAAACGGTGCATGCGGGCTGCTTGTGTGTCGAGTCCGATGCATGTGTACTTCGTCTGCACTGGTTGTGATGGCACCGCTCATCTTGTGGCACTGCTCAGCTTGTGACTGGTTGTGTGGTCGCACGCTGAGTGCTTTCTGCAGGTGGCGACCATTATGTTTCATTACACAACTGATGTGTGGGTGTGTGTACAGTGATTGACCATGTATGAAAGGTAAATAATTTCATGAGTTCCGGCACCCTTTTTCTTACAAAAAAAGCACTGTATGTATCCCACCCATTTCCCCCTAACATTTCAATAGAAAGACAGACAGATGTTCAGAAGACGGCCTCGGGTTCAAGTTCACAGGGTAGGAAACACGAAGGGGAACCAGAAGGGAACTCACCTGGGCCACCTGCACAACCTGCAACTGTATGTGTTGAGGCTGCTGCAAGCCAGCTGTGGACTGTGACACAGGGATGTACTGGATTCGCTGAAATTCACCCTGCGGGGTTCGGTAGTCAGTGGTCAGTGTCTGTGACAGCTCTGTCATTGCTTGGGTCAGCAAATCTGTGGTCTGAATAAAGGAAGGACAGGCAAAGGCATGGGTAAAATTACACACGTGCGGATAAATGCTTGAATTGTCTGCATTTCATTGCACTGGAGTCTCACTCTAAACCTCTGAAATGAATCAACGGACACGGAGCATGGACACAAAAAGTTGAAAGGTACCAGGTACCCCTTTCCTCTTTGCCAAAGGTGAGACTATCGAGCCAGCACTCTATCCAGCTACCCAGATGGCAGCGTGCCACCAGCACTGCAGACAGGGGCCTACCAAGCAGTGAGCTCCACATGACTCATTCAACATACCCATGCCGTGTTCTGCAGGGCAAAGCTTTGCGGGTACCTGTCCACAAAGAAGCACTTTCCATATGAATCTGTCTGCTGAGAAACTCCCTGTGAATCAGCTTAGCCGTAGTAGCTTATGCGCTGATGAAGCCCCCATGTGTTTACACAGAGCCAGCTTTAGGTTTCAGCCAACAGAACCCCTTCCCCAGTGAGTCTGCCTCGTCACCAGCTGCCATTGCTCCCCATATGCTTTCTCATCACTTGCCACCACTTGTTTTCTTGATAGGTGAACCGCCAAGGAGCAAACAGGCAGTGCCATCAACTGTTCCTCATTCTCAGCACCTCCATTGTCTGAGCTGGAGCCAGAACCGGAGCACGTGAGCAAGTAGGTTGCAGTGGTGAAGAGCAGAAGCGTGCCCAGTGAGCTCTTATCACCCTGCTCTTATCACCAGGAGTCTGACTCTGAAGTAATCACAGAACCCTTTATGTCCAACCTGAGGAAACGTGATTTATTCTAGCTGTGCTTAGTTAAAGCAAACCAAGATATTAAATGTGAGCCTGATATAGCAACAAAACTTCTTTTTTCCCCCTGAACTAGGCCATAAGACTTTTCTGGCCTTCTTCCAATAGTTCTCTGACAGAACTATTGTTTTAGGTAATTTGAGTATACACTTTTGAGTTCTTACCACAACTGTCTCCCCAGAAGTACTGTCGGCAGTTAAAACTGCAGGAGTGGCACTAATCACAGCTGTTGTCAATGGCACATGTATTGTGTTAGTTGGGATCTGAGCAAACTCGGGGTGCTTCTTGCGAATATGCTGCACCATCTTGGTCTGCAGAGGGGTGGAAAGAAGAAAGTTACCAAATGGCTGGAATAGCAGCTTTCACTAGAGGCATTAATCATTCAGGCTAACAGAAAGACTTCATTTCCCCCAAATGCTGTGCTCACTGGGCTCCTCAATGTGCAGCTTTCTGGTTGGCAACATGAAACCACCAACAAGCAGCGTATTGTGTGGTCTGCCTGGGTGCTAAATTTTTGCCTTTTGGTTTTAGTGGCAGATTGGATCCTGCGGAAGTGTTTGAGATTTCTTTTGCAAGATTTCAACTCTAGCACACTTCTAAAGCCACTTCCAACCCTATAGCAACTGTGATTTTTAAAAATGTCAAAATGTATGCCAACTTTGAATATAAAAGGTATGCATAGAAACTCTCTTACATGGCTGTTCCTCAGCTATGAAGCTACCCACAACCCATTGTTCCATATATGAACATACACAACTGTGTCGTGTTGTCAGATCATGGATCTATTCAGCCCACTGTTGCCTGCTTTTATTGAAAGCAACTCGCCATGGTCTTCTTTACGCCTGCTGCTATTTTAGATCATGGAAGCTGCCTCAACACAGTGTTGAACTATTGGATCATCTAGCTCAGTGAGAACTCCTCCAATTGTCAGCCCCATTCCAGGGTTTTAGACAGGGTTCTTGTCCAGCCTTTCCCAGCGATGCCAGGGGCTGAACCAGCAATGCTCTGCAGGCAAATCACATGCTCTGTCAGTGAGATGCAGCCTGATACTGAGATCAGTCACTCAAGCTGTAGGCTCCAAGGGTCACAGGCTTTGGAGATACATCTCCTGGAACACTGCAATATATTTAATAAGATCAAATAAGGGAAATTCCACGAGAACCATCCACTGTACCTTACTGCTATACTGCTTGGAACAGTGAGGGCAGCAAACCGGTGGAGTTGCAATTGTTCCTGTCAGCTGGGTGTGAGTACTGAGCATAGGATCTGGCTCTCCTGGGCCTGCTGGACGTAGCTTTCGGATACTCGGAGGAAGCTCAGCACCTGGGTGGTTTTTCAGTATGTGCGCTTTGCGTTTGCTGGCGCTCTTGTAAACCTGTGGGAGTAAGACCTGGGCCATGAAAAATCACCATTGACCTCTTCACTGAAAATATCGACCCATATGCAAGCCTTTGTCATAACAAACATCCTTAGTTTGCCCTACATTTAAGTGACATCTCCATACTACATACACAGGGGTATGTTAAACGTGCTAGGGAGGTACAAAGAAGCTAGCACTTACCTAAGCTTTTTGTCTGGTATTCCGTATCAGTGCACAAAATCTCACGCTTGTGAACACAGCACAGTTACACACTAGTTCTTATGCCTTCCATAAGAATGCAGTGAAAGGCCACCATTTCACCATGCTAAATTTTGAATACTAGGTCCCTCATCCTTGATTGAGTCTAAATCTCAAACGGAAGTGGACCACGACACAGGGTTTAATGTCAATCCCCCTCCAATTCCAGATCACCACCTTCCTGCCCAGTGGAGAAAACAAGGCTGAGGGTATGGCCTTGTTCATGCTGATATGCTGAGACAGCCCCATGGTGCTCATGGTGACCACAAAGTCCTGAGCTGCTCTGAAGAGAGTAGCCCCGGCATGGACCTTGAGGTCCTCAACACCAAGTCCGAGACCCCTCCAGCAGCTCAGGTAGGGAGTCTGTTGTGCAGCAGGGACTGTCTTGATTGCCCAGCACCAAGTACAAGCACTCAGGACCTGTGGACAGAGAGCCTCGGGAGAGAGCTCATAGTCTTACAGACTATGGCTACCCTATGTGCTGTTTGCGTAAATAAAATTCTGTGGGGAAGTACTGAAGAAAGCAGGACTTTTATACAAACAGGAGTAGCTAGTATCTCCATGGATAAATAAAATTTATAGGATCCTTGATGTGTATTTAGGAAATACTGTGCTAAGTAAATAAGGTGGTCAGCTCTCTCAGTCTCCCTGGTGGTGGATGCCTGCCTTACAGTATGGCAGCTTTAATTTGGATGGACTTTAGTAACACAGGCATTGGATGTTAAATTGTAGATGATATTCAAGGCCTGCAGATTCCAAGTGGAAAACCAAAGGAGACAATGGCCAGTTTGCACAATCAAACATGCCACTGTTACTTAGATAAGTCCCCTGACATTTGCCAGGTGTCGTTTCCCTAATTTCCTGCCTGGGTGCAAGAAATCACTTTATTAGTAAGGCATCATCCTGTTACCACGTCATCCAAATGCAGGTGGAACAGCTTGTTTGAGGGGAAATAACCCTCAAATTACTCAAGGTCTTATTTAAGCCACAGTGGCTTGTTTTTATTGTGCAAAGATGGGCAATAGCAGAGTTTGTTGAAAAAAAGATAGTTCTGTATCATCTCAAAGTACAAGACATAAGGCCTCCCCTCCCAATTTGTGAAGCAATTTCAAACCTCATCTCAGGAAAGTGCTATTTGAGTTCCTAGAAGCAGAAAACAGGTTTTCAGCTCAGATGTAGAGTTCTCTTTTTAGAAGAGCTTTTCATTTAATTTCTTATACTGGCAGGGCCATTTTTGGTCCTCTCAACAAATAAAAAATGAATTTCAAAGGAGGGAAGCATCCTTACAAGATCTGTTAGACATTCATACATGGAGACAAAATTTGATTCCATGCACACTCCGGGGAATAGTTAGGTTCATTTCATACCTTATCACAGTACTGACAGAAATAATCTCTGTTAGGCTTGATAATGGGCAGTGTGAGCTCTGGCACCTCTTCGATTTTCATGTCTGGATGTCTCTTTGATAAATGATTCACCTGAGATCAAAAAGCAGACCATATTAAAAAGGAAGTATTACAGAAAAAAGCTAAGCAGCTGCCTCATAGTGCTGCAAGGCATCCAGCGTTCAGAGCCAGTGAAATAGTGGGTGCCAAGCGGCTAGGCCAGGGAACTCTGGTTAAGATCACGAGCCAGCATGAACCTCATGGATGGACGTTGGGGTGAATCCCTCTTACTCTGACCGGTGGTCATGTGGGGTAAAACATCTTCCACAGAAACTTTCCAATGCTGTATTTCTGCAGAAATTTCTTCATAACATATATATGTGCATTTATCTATAATTGCCTGGACTGTTACACTGCAATCAATCATGTTAGACAGATTCAATATAGGATATAAGCTTCTATAGGTTATTCTTCTAAGGCAAGCATTGACAAACCCCAGTGCTCAGTTGCCCATGGCAGAAGTACAAAATAAAGCATGACAATCCTTCCCGTGCTGAGTCCAGTTTGCTCCAGACCAATTTACACGTGATGTATTTGCCCTCTGCTACTAACATTCTTCGAAACAAACTGAAAGTGTTTGTGACTCTTTGTTCCCCTTTCTTCCAAGAAGTGTTCTTTTTCTCCTCTTGCACTCAAGAAGTGTTTGCATAAGATTTGTTAGTTCTCTACTGCTTGTTGTTGCTTTGTGCTAAGTCAAAATGCCAAAACACAAGATGATTAGTTTGTGGCATCAGTATAATAACACAAAAGGAAGAAAAACAGCTGATAAAGGTAAACATTGTGAGTAGGAGTATGCTTGACATTGTAACAAAAATAGAGACTCATTTGACAATGTGTAGAAACTGGCCTGAAAAAATACAAGACACATATAGAAGTTACTACAAAAAGCGGTGCAACTCATTAGTTACATTTTTGGTAAATTTTATAATTCTGCTTTTTCTGGAAAATCCACACCATTGCCTCACAGTGTTGTTGTGAATAAACAATGGGTGTAGAACTTTGTACCCCATCCTTAATCTTTTCAGAAGAAGCGTAATAACAGTGTCATAAATAAATAAAATCTGGGCCAAGCAACACACACCCATTCAGAGCCATCTGCTGCTTTCATGCCCCTTCAGTCCTTGCTCTAAATAAGCATGCATGTCTTACCTGAAACCTTAAACTAACAGAGAAGTAACCTTGCACAGTGAAATACATTTCTAATTGGCAACAGTTGATTAGTTGAAACCTCATGGTTGGGGCTGTAGTATCTACAAACTAACCAGCATGCCTCGTCTCCGGAAACCCATCATGCACAGGCGACATTTGAACATGAAGCTCTCGTAATCCGTAGAGGCAATCCGGGGCTTGAATGTTTTGGAGCGACTAATTCGGTCTGCTTTCTTTGCTTCTCTTTCTGGATTATGCATTCTTTGCATGTGCTCCCGGAGTTTGTCTTTTCTCTGAGAAGTGGGGAAGAGATAAAAATGACCATATGGGCAAAATACTGATGCTTCTTGTTACAAATGTTACACAATACCATGTATAGAATTTATAGAAAATGAAGTACAGAAGGTGCAAAATTGGCACCTGAGGAAGTATACTCTAGGAAAAACGCAGAAAAAGCAAACTTAGTTAGCTCAGTTGCTGGGTGACAGATGTAATGAATTGATTTGCACTGCTCACAGAAATGTTAATAAAAGATTCTTTAGCACCACCAATAAAAATATGACAACCCGGTACGATGCCATTTTGATTGATATTTTTCCTAAGCATTAGATATACAGGTGAATATTAAGAAGTGTACGTCGCAATTCTGCTTCTTTTTAAAAATAATTCTATCAATGTAGAATTTCTTAAGTAAAAACAAAGAAATTTAAATTCAGTATTCATAGCAAATGCTCATATTTTAGTTCACTCCAAGTGAATCTAATGTCATACTGGAGGTATACTCCCAGATTGTACAAAATCATTCACTTGATCACTGAGTCATCCATGTCTATCAGGCAAGGAAGCTTTACAAAATTTCCTCTCCACCTCTTTGGACTGGGCAGCAAAGGAATAGCATCAGCATGTGTGAACTAATGGTTCAGAAAGAATGTGTGTGACTAGCAATGCTTGTGGATTTGTTTGCAAAACTGAACTAATTTCATGGCAGAAATTGTAGCAGAACAAGAGAAATACGTTTTGGACTTCTGACTTGAATTGGTAACAAAGGAAGACTCACTAGTTTGCAATACATTTCAAATAGGCCTTTCCATAGTGAATCAGTTGCTCACTGCTTTCAAAGTAAAGCACATTCCAAAGTAAAGCACATGCATTTTATAGCATGTTTGTGTCCATGCGTGCTATAAAATGCATACAGGTGGACTGGCATGTGTCATATTCAATATGACCTATGCGAGGCCAGATTGCTTCTGTTTCCAAGAAGCTGGCCCTGACAATTTTATTTATTCATTCGTTTAGAACATTTCTATGCCGCCCCATTCGCAAAAAGCCTCGGGGCGGCTTACAAAATAAAACTCAACAATGAGGGAGAAAGACCTCCCTGCATTACTACTTCTACCAGTCTGTTGCCTGCACCACCTTAAACTGCTTGCCACACGTGGAGCACAGGAAGTCCTTGCGGTCTGAGTGCCGCAGCATGTGGAGTCGCAACTTGTCAGGACGGCAGAAAGCCTTGTCGCATTCTGTACACTGGTAAATCTTTTCTGAATGGAAACTCCGTACATGTTTCTTCACCTGGCACAGAAGATCAAAAGAAAAGAAAATAATCGGAAGATCATTCGCAGAGTTATGGATCAATGGGTAATTCCAGTTAATAACAACAGTGGGAGACACTCTTGCTGTTATTGTGGACACTTCTGACTTTGGACAGAACCTGTCTCCAGGCAATACTATATAAGAAAACCTCAAACCATTCAAGGAAGCATGATTAAGATGAAACAATCCTTTGAAACTTCATTATAAACCAGGGCCATTTCTGTATACTGGTTAGTGATTTTAAGTGCTTTGTTGTAATAATCATTATATGCCATTGTGTGTGTGTGTGTGTGTGTGTGTGTGTGTGTGTGTGTGTGTGTGAGGGAGAGAGAGAGAGAGAGAGAGTCCAGCCTCTCAGGCAGCTACAGAGTAGCCCAGGAAAGAATCCCCCTTGTTTCATCAAATACAACAGGATGTCTGCTTAAAAAATCATATAAAACTTGAAAATCTGAGTCCTGGAGATAAAGCAGATTCCTCATGGAATCCTAATTTTTTTCAGCACTAATAGATATTTGTAACTATTTTGTAACTATCTAACTTTTCAATGCAAGCAATTAGGAATTTGGAAGGTAATAGCAACTTCACATATAAACTATGCTCAGATGTGCACAGAACATCACATAAAATGGCATCTTTAGAATTCAGAAACAGAAACTATTCCACAGCACAGAGCATTACTGCTTCATAATATGCTAAGTTTGGTCTCCATTAAATTCTGAAGACCTTTTCACTTATGCAGTTTATTTTGTAGGGGAAGTCCTCCTAGTCTGTGTGGGATGTGCCAGTGTTTTCCACAGAAACTATGTAGCACATGAAGGATTAATAGCATGCAAATATCTGGGAACTATCTGGATGTATTTAGCCATATCTCCCAAGGTAGCATTACATACTAGGCATGTTACAAAAGGTGTGCATACATCTATGTTGAATTATTTAAAAAATTCATTGATATCCTTCCCACCCTTCTTCCAATAAGCTCAGGGCAGACAGAGTGTTTGATAATTTTCAAATGAAATACTTTTAATTAACTAATTTAAAGATAGAATTAATTAGTTTAAAAGTTTATTATTTATTTATAAAATTTGTACACCGTCCATTATTTCCGTCTCTGGATGGCTTACAACGTTAATCAGAATAAAATTAATTAAATCTGGTTGAAAATCCAATAAAATACAAACAATAAAATCCAATTAATACATATTAAAATATTGATCGAATAAAAAGGCCTTGACTTGGCGCCGCAAAACATATAATGACAACGCCAGGCGGAGCTCTCTAGGGAGCACATTCCATGGTCGGGGCGCCACCGCAGAGCTGTGGTTGTTAGACAGTTTATAATTAATAAATCAAACTGTCCAAACCTTGATGTGATAACAAAACAAACTCTCTGACTAGACTTCATGAATGAAGGGATACCCTGTCTATCCAAAACAGAAGTGATCGTATTTTAAACAAAGCATTGCAAGACTTTGCAGCTTGCTGGCCTTGGCCTTTGTGCAGATTCTCATTATGTGGAAATAAACAGCACAGGGAAGCTGCTAAGCACAAAGTGGGCAGTGTTTTTGAGCCACTTTTTACTCACCTGGATAAAATCTGGAAAGCGCTTTTTACAGGTAGGGCAAGTGAAACAACCATCATGAACATGGATTGCCACATGATCTTTCAGCAGATCTAAGCGGTCAAAGGACTCGGGACAGAAAATGCAAGAGTAGGTCTTCTGGTCCAAGTGAAACTTCATGTGACTCTCCAGGGCACTGCTATTAATGAAGCCTTTGTTGCAGATGTCACAGGTCAGCGGACAATTTCCTTCCCGCCCGTGGAACCGTAAGTGCTGATCCAACTTATCCTTATCACGGAATGCCTTCCCACAGTGCAAGCATTTGAAGGGACGGAATGACTTTCGGATAAACAAGTGCTGAAGAGCTGCATTCTGAAACGATACACCAAAGAAAGGATAAGTTATTTTGCTGAGATACTGAGAAGTTAAATTTCCACAATGTAATGGGTAGGTTAGTGCTGAAAGGCTGCGATCTGAAAAGATGCACCAAAAAAAGAAATGAAGAAGTTACATTTCCACCGGTATCATAGGCAGGCACAGAACCAATCTATAATAAGCACACTGAAAGGGAAAGAAAATGATGGATTTGCCTAAGGGCAAAGCACCGAGTCAGTGGCAGAGCCAGGAAGCCACATTTGTCCTTTTGACTCTCATCTTGATCCAGAATTTGCTGCAGATGCAGTAGCTCTGTATGCAGTCATGATGTTTTCTTGCACACAATGCTGCCCTGTTCATTTAATCAGATGAAGCCATTCTGCCTGTAAATACTTTGGTAATCACAGATGGAAACCTTTCACTGATCTTTCTGTGTACACGCAGGACGGCATAGGGAATGTCATCCAGAGGGATCTCAAACAGGGATTCATCATGTGCACCAGCCAGCTATCTTGATCAGCTGTACTTTACCCAACAGGTGGGCTAGGAAGTGTCATTCTTTTGCTCCTTTCCGCTGTGGAATGCCTTCTCCTTGCTCTTTGGCCACTTTTGCCTTGCCTTGTTCTAAAGACAGCAGGAACTGGCTTTGAAACTGAGGTTCTTGACTAGTATCACTTTCTGTGAAAGCAAGGTTTAACCCTGTAAACTGTCCCGGGCACTGAATACTTCCCACCTCACCCTGTCCTTCTCAAACTAGGTGACAGAGCATCACCTTCATGTTGTGTATTCTCCTCTGCATCCAACCTCACCAGCAGTGAGTAATGTGAAGGAAGGTCAGAGAAACACCTGATCTGACAACAGCATGGAGCCATAAGAAGCTTCTTTATACCTGATCAGACTCTTTGTCCGTTCAGCCTTGCACTGCTTGTTCTCACTGGTAGCAGCTTTCCAGGATCTCACATAGAATTCTGCTACCTGGTCCTTATTAACTGAAGAAGACACTGATCCTGAGACCTACATGCAAAGCATGTTCTGTACCAGCAAGCTACAGTTTCTGCTCTAGTATCTCCATAGGTACATTCATGGGAAGAAGAGAAATTCTACTTCATATGGGATTGCCCAACAGATTCTGTTGAGAAGAATCCGGAAATTCATTTTCTTGCTAGCAAATGGAAACAATATTTAGCTAGTTGCAAAGTTTTATGCAACTCCAGCTAAGATTTAACAAACGATCCTTTTGGGAATGTAATGTATCCCTCTCTCAGATTATTCAAAATCCAAGGCATTAAATCAGTAGAGTCCTAGAGATGAAGCTCATAAGGCACTGACTTGAATATTCTGGGATGGTTTCTGTGTTCCCATGTTTGTACAGCTAAGATGGACTGGAGGAAAACTGATTCAGTTTGCATTCTGTTAATTAGAGACATATTTAAACCCAGTTTCTTTCTAATATGACTCATGATCTAGAGATAGAAAATGAAATGTAATAATGATATATTTCAGGGTAAAGCATTAAGGACAACTATTAATACAGAATAAAGTATGAATGACAACCACAGCATTCATTATTCAACCCTGAAAACGTATGTATATCTAAAATATTGCCAAAGAGAAAATTGCTTTCAGCAGTAGGTAAATTCAGAATGATTGACTGCCATTAATATGTGAGATAAAAACTCATTCCAGTATGTCACAATGCAATAGTTCCTACTGAATTTTTACTTAGGTTTTTCCTTACTCAGAGGCATTTCTTCCTCTACATTCTCTTAACATATAATTGTAAATACACACCATACAGATCTGTATGCCAATCTGGAACACCTATTCTTTATTTTTGCATATTAAGGAAAATATCACTCTGTCAGGTCTGGAATCACAACTATAAAGGCAATGAGTTACATTTTAGACAAGGGACAGGCTCAGTCTGGAACCAATACCTTCAAGGACTATTTTCCCATTTTGCATCAAAGTCACTAGGATATAGACTAGATCATCTAACAAGTGGGATGAAAATGCAATAAGCAGTATTCCTGATTAAGGCTTTATGATTAATAAGCATGCAGTAGGGGGTGGGGTACATGTGAAATCTCTTTGTTTTCTGGTCATATATAAGGGTCAGATTTTTAACTATGCCTCCTCCAGTAAAGACAGGTATAACATTACGATAAAATGGTCATAATATAGTCTTCCCAATTACTTTGATTATTTAGTGGGGTAAAGGCCCCAGATGTTTGCTATGTGGCCGATGAAAAAAACACACTATCCACTGGGGGAAAAAATAAAACCAGTTTTTAAACCACAGGACAATACTGTGTGGCACTAGAATGTAACTTGGCAAGTTAGTTTTCATTTAAGATGTACCTATACACATGTCAGTCCTACAGAAACATTTCAGAAGCATTTCAAAACCGAAGGAAAAACTGCCGGACATGAGAAATGGGGAAGGGAAACAGATGTGTCACTGATGGCACATGTACTAATCAGTAGGTACCGACCAGAGTTGTAACACAATTAGCATTGGTTTAGCTTTAAAAGAGAAAGGATTGGCTTCAACCTGAAGAACTGTTTTGCTGATTCAGAGTTCATCCTGAATTCAGAGAGGGGAAAGGATTTTTAGAGGGCAGCAAGGATCCTATTGAATTATTTCTACCATTCTTCAAACATTACGTGTACCTTGACACTTAGTATCCATTTTCTCTGCATAACAATGGTGCTACAATATTCAACAAACGCTTCCTAGGTCCTTCTGTGTTAACACACTTCAATAGGCATTTCTTCATCTCTGCTTTAGTTGCAGTATGAAAAGTTCACAGCTGCCTTTGCAGTCCTGCTTCCAAATGTCCTATGTGCTTCAGTAATTAAAGAGGAATTGTGAAGTTGGCGGGTAGTTGGCGTAGGAGTCATTTCTACAATTTTGTATACAAGATCTCCAGTTGCAATCTGCAGCTAAAGATTGAAAAGCCAGCAGGACTTTGTACCCCCCTACAGAGTAGGAGAAAGCACTACAGAAAATTTTCACTCCCAGGCTGCAATTGCTCTTCTATTATTAACCATTGTCTGTTTTCCACTCTGCTTCTCAAACATTAAATATTAATTCCAATCCATACTAAAAAAAATAAAGTAAAAATCCCAAGGCTAGCCAGTGGGTCCAATTTATTCAACCATGCTAAATCATTAGTATGCGTGGCATAAATCAGGCAGTGGGCAGCCTCCTTATGGAAGCATTTTAACTTTCCCAAGTTAAAGTTGCAAGCAGCTACTATAAAGGAAGGCTTTAGACCAGGAGATAGGAACGTCTTTTATCCTGAGGGACAAATTCCATTTCAGAAAAATTCCTGGGGTGAAAAGCCAGGTGGTGGGCCGGACCGAAGACAAAGTGGATGGGGCCGGTTAAAAGGAATGGGATCAAATACTGATTAAAAATTCAAATCAGGCTATTCTAGCATACAGCTATCCCTGCCAGTAAATAAGCCTTAAGAGATGCATTTCACCCCTTAAGAAAAGGAGAAAGAAAAACCTCCAAACAGGTGGGGGTTAACGGGACAGGGCATGTTCATCAGAGAAGCCGCAGATGGGCAAGCACGGCCAAGATTTGGCCTCTCAGTCCTGAGGTTCCTCACCCCTGCTTCAGAAACTCTGTTCAGAATTGCAAAGTGCCTATTAAATGCGTGGAGCTTTTGGACTTACAAGCACCTGCCTGGGTCTCTTGTTCAGGTGACACGGCCCTGCTTGTAAAGAAGGCACAGAAGAGTACATTCCTCTTAATAATACATAATTTCAAGTAGGCAGGCAGGCAGGCAGGCCAAATTGCTAAGTGAATGAGTGGGTGGCGACAGTGGAACCTCTGCCTCACTTGATGCGGCAAGAGATACTGGGGTGGGCACACCTATATGCACCCATTGCTAGGAAGCAGGATCAGCAAGATGCAGTTGCATTCGCACCCCACTCGTGAATTTGTGCAGACAACTTGGTTGGTCACGGTGCGAACAGGATGCTGGATTAAATGGGCCCTTGGGCTGATCCAGCATGGCTCTTTTTATCTTTCCATGAGATCTGCCACATCCCATGACCCCGGCTGCTATCTGGGAATGATACGATGACTCTCTACAGCTTTCTGGATGTCAAAGAAGCCAATAGCTCTCTTTAGCCAATATGATGGTGTATAAATGCTGATAACTAATGAAAGACGTCTTATGCCCTAAGCACACATAAAGTAGAGGCCTTTGAATCCAGGGATGAGGGTTCAAGTTTTAGTTCTGCTCTGTGGAGGACCCACAATGGTTGCAGTTGAAGGCCCACTGGCACATGTAGGACCCTCGTTTTGGGCTCAGTGCATCCCATATGACTTCATGGTCAGAGGACCATCTAGAGTGGCATTCAATCCACTTCAACCCACAGGGTTGCAGTCTGGAGGGGAACTTAGAAGCTCTCTGGACAAACAAGTTCTATTTGCATGCAAAATCATATATGACAACTTCCGATAGACCCGACGTTCCCCAAGCACTTGCTTGCACAGAAAAATATTGCATCTGTCAGTCACAGTGATATCCAATAGATACCAAGAACACCAGCATAATTTTTACGGCCACTGTGAACACAGGAATCGCTGTTGGCCTTAGCTATGATTGCCTGGTTAACATGCTGATTTTTTCCCCCTGGAAACCCATATTCAGGACAGGCAACAAAGCTCTTGTGCAGCCACAATTTATTATGTGATCCAGTCCTGGTTGTCTTTAGGCAAGTCACTACCTCTCCTCCGCATATCTCGTATCTGCAAAAAGGAATAATAACTGACCACAAAGACTTGCTGAGAGGGTGAATAATATACAGCATATAACCATTCAGCAAGTTAAAACTGACATAAAACCTTTTTGGAAAAAAACCCCTTCAACTCATATTTGCCTGAGAAAGCTAAGACCTGGAGTCTAAGAACCAAGTGAACATTCAGAAATAAGTCCGTGCTTTAGGGACTATTTCATTTCAGACTCGGAGTGCTCAAACTTCCCTGAATGCATCCCCATATTCAGCAGGAGGAACCATTAGTCCTGTACATCCAGGGGAAGGGGGAGAAACAAAAGCAAACCTACCTGCAGCTCCAACTGAGCAGCCAGCATTGGGAGGAGAAAGAAGGTATTTGTTACGAAACAGACTGTAGAATAAAATCCTTGTTTTCTGCAATGCCCTGCTTCTTGAAGGAACTATCAGGCTTGATGTCTGATATTTCAGCACTGAGAAGCTTGTTTGTCCAACAGAAGGAGCAGGTACTTTTTCTCGCATAGGCCGGTCTACGGCTCTCCAGAGCAAAAGCATTTTAAAGAACCTTATGTGGCATTGCTTTTTTCCTCTGCAACTACTTTGTCTCTATGTATTTTCAGCTTTCTGAGCATGACCAGACTACCCACACTTTTATGTCTGAGCTTCTTGCATCCATGTCCAAGCCTCTTGTTCATTCCTTCTTGTGAGCAGGATAACAAAACAGGAAGCCATAATTTAAAACTGGCTTTTGAATCCTGGCTTATTTGGAAGCCATTATCTGTATTGCCAGGTACATGCAACAGGAAGCTTTGGTTAGCTGAAGCTTCCTGCTTTATTCTCCCATACACACAAAACAAGGAATGAAGCAGAAACAAAGGAGCTACAAGATGCTCAAAGCTCACACACATCCTTGGCTTACTAAGACTACATTTAGTCATGGAAATAGGGCTACTCCCGTGTGGTGTAGTGATTGAGAGTGCGAGATTGGAACTCAAGAGATCTCAGTTCTAGTCCCCACTCAGCCATGGAGGTAACTGGGTGACTTTGGGCCAGTCACAGTCTCTCAGCCCAGCCTAGTTCACAAGGCTGCTGTTGTGTGGATATTTTCAAGACAGAGAGAATTATGTAAACATCCTTGAAAAGAAGAAAAGTGGGACATAAATATAATAAATAACTACCACAGGGAACTAGCTACAATGGATTATCATGTCATCTGAACCTAGACTTCTTCCTGCAGAGTGGCTTATTTTTCAGGAGCATTCATCCTACAATCCATGGCATATCCAAGGGTTTCTTGGAACCCTGGAGAGCAATGTTATCATGGAATATGGGGGACTGCTGGTAAACCTCTTGGCTAGAGCAGTAAACTCCCTGCTACACTTCACTGCAACCCTAACCTGGTGCCACCACCAATGCCCAAGCAGCTCTTATTTATTTATTTATTTATTTATTTATTTATTTATTTATTTATTTATTTATAAATAGCATTTTTATGCCACCCCCATCGCAACAAAGCCTCAGGACGGCTCACAGCAAAAACAAAATACATAAATATAACAATTAAACAGTAAAAATATCAAAACCCGGTGCAGCTCGGCTTAAAAGATTTAAAATCCTATAAATATGAATAAATTAACAATCAAAATGAGTTTTAAATAAAAAGGTCTTAGCCTGGCACTGAAAAACAAATAACGACGGTGCCAGGTGGACCTCTCTGGGGAGCGCATTCCATAGATGGGGTGCCACCGCAGAGAAGGCCCTCCTCCAGGTACTCACCCTCCTAATATCCTTCATGGAGGGTTCCCGGAGAAGGGCATCTGTAGCTGATCTCAAGGGGCAGGAGGGCATATATGGATGCAAGCGTTCCTTTAGATACCCAGGTCCCAAGCCGTTGAGGGCTTTATAGGTCATAACCAACACCTTGAATTGGGCCCAGACTTCAATCGGGAGCCAGTGAAGCTGACGGAGAACTGGGGTTATATGAGAACAATGCCCAGTCCCCATCAGCAGCCTGGCAGCTCTATTCTGCACCAGCTGAAGTATCCGGACCATCTTCAAGGGTAGCCCCACGTAGAGCACGTTACAGAAATCTAATTGGGAAGTTACCAATGCGTGTGTCACTGTCACCAGGCAGTCGTTCTCCAGGAAGGGACGCAGCTGATGTATCAGCCGAAGCTGAAGGAAGGCGCTCCTCGCCACTGCCGTCACCTGGGCTTCTTAAGACAGCTCAGGGTCGAGGAGCACTCCTAAGCTGCGAACCCTGTCCCTCAGAGGGAGTGCAACCCCATTTAGAACAAGGCCCAAGTCCCCCATCCCGCGGCCCGAACCACCCACCAACAGGACCTCCGTCTTGTCTGGATTTTGCTGGATTGACCCTCATCCAGCCCATTACCTCGACCAGGCACCGGTTCAGCACAGCCACTGCCTCACCTGGATTGGTAGAAAATGAGAGGTAGAGCTGGGTATCATCAGCGTACTGATGATTCCACAGCCCACACCTCCTGATGACCTCTCCCAGCGGTTTCATGTAGATGTTGAACAGCAAGGGGGACAAAATGGACCCCTGCGGAATTCCATGGTATAACTGCCATGGCGCAGAACCATAGTCCCCCAGCACCACCTTCTGAAATCGCCCATTGAGATAGGAGCGGAACCACTGCCACCAACTCCCAATCCTGCTAGCCTATCCAGAAGGATACCATGGTCAATGGTATCGAAAGCCGCTGAGAGGTCCAGGAGAACTAACAGGGACGCACTCCCCGTCTCTCTCCCTGCACAGGTCATCATACAGGGCGACCAAGGCAGATTCAGTGCTGTACCTGGGTCTGAAGCCGGACTGAAATGGGTCCAGATAATCAGTTTCATCCAAGAGTGCTTGGAGTTGTCCCGCCACCACCCGCTCTAGCACCTTGCCCAGGAACAGGATGTTGGCTGCCGGTCTATAATTGGCGGCCACCTCTGGATCCAGGGATGCCTTCTTTAGGGCTGGCCGGACTACCACCTCCTTTAAAGGGGCAGGTACCCGACCGTCTCTTAAAGAGGTGTTGACCACCTCCAGGATCCAGGACAGTTGGTGGGAAGAAAGAAATGCAAGCAGCTCAGGCCAAACAATAGTGATCTTCAAGCAAAACCTTCTTAGCAAGTGACTCTAGTCACTACACTCAAATCAGCTACTTTCCACTTCCTCATGGCCTGGGAATCCACCTGACTACCTCAGAATCTGCCAGATTACTTTGTAGCTACTGGTGCATGGACCTCTTAGGTGTGTTCTATCCCATCTTGCCTGTTTACCTAGAATGATTCCCTAGTTTTGCAACTGATTACCCTCTTTCATCATTGCCACCTTAACTCACCTTAACATGTCCAAGGTCAGATCCTGCAAAGGCCCAAACTTCACAATCCCTAACACTAACCAACTTAACAAAAACAACCCTGATTCAGAGAACTATTTCAGTGAGATTTTAGACTTTTATTCCACTCTGAACATGAGATCCTTCTAATGCCACATCACAAACTGCTTTGGAAATGCCTCTTAGCTTCAAAGACACTTTGTCATGTGGCATGTGGAAACTCCTTTGAGCACATGAAACTCGTTGTATGGTCTTTTAAATTTATCATAAACTACGTCCAGGATCCAGCCAGGAGGGAATGAGGTACGCTATATCAAAACCGCCTCTAAAAAAGGAATAAGCTTAAAGAGGCAAAAGAAACTTCTTTAACACTACAGAAGATGGAAATCACATTCAACAAACCTTAATAATGTTGCAGTACTGAAATGTCAAATACGTACATGGCAGTAGCGAAGAAATAGCTTTAGTGAAGTCCAGCAAAATGATCTCCACAGCTTGATGCACATAAAATATCACTTGTTTTGAATATTCACTCTTCTCACAAGATATAGTCTATTGAGTGACTATATCCAACGTATTTCAAGTTCAAGTCAGATGAAACATTTAAAATAAGTTCATGTCTTACCTGATTCTGCTGTGCTTTCATATAAGGCAGTGAGACAAAATGGATGATCTATTTTTCAAAGTGTCATATGTGAAAAAATTACTGAAAACAATATTTGATAGGTATTGCTACCTCTGAATTTGGGAAGGTGAAAATCCTCCAGCCCATGAGAACTGGTGCATGTTTCATTTGTGGTTTGTCACCATGTTTGTAGAGTACCTTCTATAACAGCAATTAATTCATACTGATATAATTAATTTAAATCTTGCTCAATCTCCTGGCAGCAACAGGCTTTGTAAAAAAAAAAAAAAAAAGTCATCTTGTACTACAAATGAATGTAGGCTTGACCTGTTTGCAGCTGTTTCTTTTTGAAATCTAACACACAGAAAGGAGCACGAGGAAAAAAAAATAGGATATTAAGCTACATAAACTGATCTCCCAACTGAATGGCTTGGAGGATTACTTGTCTGAATAATTTCCCTCTTACACTTGATAGAAGAGCAACATGCAGCTGCCAAAAAGTACAGGTTCAAAGTGTTTGCTCTTGGTATGCAGAATTCTCAACACTGCCTTTAATCTCACAGAGAAGAAGAGTGGGCTGCAGCCTTGAGAAAGAATTTTTATCATTAAAAATAATCTTTGCTGAAGAATAAAAATGGATAAGAGCCAAGGTCATGGTAACTCTTTGGCAACATCTTCTAACACCAAGAGATCTGTGACATACATGCAGATGGTGTTGCAAATGGGCCATTAGTCTACACCATCTCGTCTGGCTGTTCGAAATACTCCATCCCCTGCCAGCCTGGATGGACTGGGTTTGCAGGAAAGACACATCCAGCATCATGAATCTCATCAACTCCAATTGGTGCCCAGTTTTCCCTGGCATTGCAAGAGGCACCAAACAATGTGCATGATTTGTCTTTTCACAGCAGTGGGATAAGCTCAGACAGAATGCCAGGCAGGATGTTTGAAGACTGACACCAATTTCAGGTAAAAGGTCAGCAGTAACTAGCAGGCAAACCAAGCTTCCACAAAGTAGCAACAGTCTTTTTCTGCAGCGTCTGTCTTTGTACAAGCAATGAGAGGCACTCAGCCTGAAATGTTGGATGTAGCAAATTGGAAACTGACACCAATTCCAGATAAAAGGTCAGCAGTAACTAACAGTCCGATCAAGATTCTACTAGAAAAAGACGTGTGAACAAGACTCAGGAGTCTGGGGTATATTTTACACTGCACCATCCTTCCTCAGTTTGACACGAAAGAAACTCTAATCATACATCCCACATAAGATGAACGTATTAAGTAAATGCATATGTTTTATTTCTCAAAGGTTCTTTACAGGATACAGATTTTTATATAATTGGGAATATTCTGGCAAGGTGAAATAGGAAGAATAATGAAATGGATGGGGAGAAAAGGGACTGAGCTTAGGGCAAGCAAAGAAGATGGGCATGGGCTGACCCCCACTGACTGACTGCAAGAAGGTTGATGGGAAAAAAGTGGAAAAAATTACAAAGTGAAATCTGAGGTCCTTGGGGTGTATTCTTACACATGGTTAGATTCCAAAAAGGTCCCACAGTTCCCAGCATTCCCTAGCCAGTACCAGGAATGGTAAGACTTTTTCTCTCTTACTAGGCGTAGGATTTTACCCTTAAGGTATCAGTTTTAAATAAAATGCCACAGTCTACACTTACGACTTCAAAATAGGCTACCAACACTTTTAATTGCACTGCTCCTAAGAGGCCAGCCTGATATTTCAGGAAAAAATGAAACTAAACAAAGCAGGAGCAAAGTTTTTTGAGACCATGGAAATAAAACTGTGGGCAAATTTTGCCTGCATATTTCCTTAAGTTCTGCATATTTCAGTAATGCTATTCCTTACCCCTTTCCCTTCAGCCAAGTGGATCATTTTAGCAATACGTAGATGAATCAAAAATCAAAAGCGCAGGAAAAGGTACTCAAAATGATGGCAACCCTAAATGCCAATCAACAGACAAGGGGGGAATACAGACAGCTCCAGCCAGCAGCTGAGTTCTCCACTTACTCGGATGCGCTTCGCTCGCCGCATGTCATCAGCTGTCATCAGGCTCTGGGTAGCCACCACAGTTGGTTCGTGTGGCTGGAGCTGCAACGGGTGACTCTCAGGCTGCTGTTCCAATGCTGACGGAGCCTCTGGTGGCACTGGTGTCTGTTCCTGTTGGTCCAAGCCATTCAGTGTGGTTTGCCCAGTCTCATCAAACTGCCCCTTGCTGGAGAAATGCAGCAAGTCCTGAAATTGCAAATGAAAGGGGCAGAGGTTGAATGCTTCCAGTTTAGTGTCTCCATTTTCTCACTAAGATGTTCTAAAACTTCTTGTAATTTATTGGATTTTTTTTCTAAAAGTATACCACCCTGATTTTTTTGACTAAAGATGTACTTTAGAAATATTTTAACTAAATAAATAAAAAGTGCCCTGAATGTTGGATTAGATTGTTAAGATTTGGTTAAAAACTTGGTTCCTATTACCTGTATTGCTAGGGCCACTACTCAGAGTGCATAGGTACAACAATACAAGCTTGGATACTAAGGCCCACAGATAAGAATCTTCCTCATTCTGGGGAATCAGGTGATCCTAGAACATCTGTTACATCCTAGTAGGTGAAATAACTTCAAAGGTTGCTGTCCATGTTCAGCAAGGGCAACTTATTGATAAAAGAGTTTGACCTAGCCAGCAGTACTCTCCAGCTGTCCCCCCACTCCACCATTCCCTTTTGCAGATGTTGGGGACTCCAGATGTTAAGCAACTAGTATCTGGAATCAATTACACTTTTACATGATGTTACTTCTGTGTCAACTTTAGTTCTGGGGAAATAATCAGGAATGAAACCAAGCAGAGCTTTTCTCTGTTTTTGATGCAAAGTCTTTCATCTGCTCTCTTCCAAAGTACCTGAGTCTCTTCTACACTTTTTCCTCCATTTTCACTGGTTACTTCCAAGCTCATGAATTTTGGTGGGCGGCCTGGTCGCCTGCCTGGTCCAAATCTTCGTTTTCCTCGCCCACGACCTCTGCCCCTTGCTCTGAAAAACAAATAAGAGGGGGAAATCAGTATTCCTCTCAGACTTTTTGAACATTTGCCATCCTGAGACCTCAGTTAAGGACGGGGTAGAAATGCTTTTAATAACAAACCAATAAACACTCACCCAGTTCAGTCAATTTCACAAAGGCTTTAACCAGAGGTAGGGAGCACTGCCCCTCTAGACATTATTGAACAACAAATCTCATTGGTCCTAGACAGCACAGCCAGTGGCAAGAATGGGGGGAATTACATCCCAACATCAGGATGACCAGTTTCCCCATCCTTGTTCTAAGCGATAAAACCTGGCAATAGCTTGATGGCACAGAGCAGAGTTCTATCCCCTGTCAAAGAAAAATGTTCCTGTGCTGATAGAAAAATGGGGAAAGGTTGTATGAAGGGTTCGTCCAGTTACCAACAACAGCCACTCAAGTGCTTCTGAAAAGCCCACCATCAGGGCATGGCAGCAACAAATCCCTCCTCCATTATTTCTCCCTTGCATCCAATAGTCAAAGAGGTGCTGACTCTGCAAAATGGTCCACCTGATTGATACAACAGTCAACATGCCAGTGTAGATGTCCAAAATGGGCAATCGGCAACAATCCCTAAAATATCTCTGCTGTTTCTTACTGGCATGGATAATTTCTCACAAGAAGGCAAGTACATCTCTGCAGCAAATTCTTCAAATGCCAGCTGGAATCATGAGCTGTTTGACAGGAATGTTGTGGGGTGGCAGAGTGTGCATGGGTGGGGGGAATCCAGGATAAGCTGTGATGCAGGTAGGCAGTGATGCACCAATTTCTGAGCCCAAAATGGGCCTTGGGAAAAAGACACAAGCTTGAAAATGGGGTAATAAAATTACCTAAAACACTCAAATAACAGGGCTTCCCTCCAGAAGACGATTATGTGACCAGTTAACAACTCGGTTAACTGGGTCTGAGAGACCTGGGCTTCTAGATGTCAACCTGGCCTTGCAACGCTCTGGGATATAGAAATGCGCCTCGGCTAAATGGTATTTTCTACACAGCTGAGCCCTGGAGATTGTAACCTATCACATATAACAGAAATTAGTCTCTGAATGCTGTTCCTGAGAAAGCTCTCTCTCCTGCTCTCAAACGGGAGTCTTCAGGGGACAACAAAACTAAGTAAGTAGTGATATCTGAAAACCTCAGCTTCTACATGTGAGCAAATACCTGCTGAAGAAGTCCAGCTTTTCATCATGGGAATTGAGGTGCTGCTGGAGCTGTTCTGAGCTCATGAACCGCCGATTACACTCATAACATGGCCAGTTCTTTTCTTGCTCTCGAAGAACTGTATTAGACCAACAAATAATAAAATTTCAAACACCATGAAGCATTTCTGGTTTCTGCTAAACATAATTTACAGTTTTATAAGAATAACTGGGGTGACATACAGATTATCTTTTATCTGTCTCTACCATGAGTTGGATTCAGAACAATGAAGAGCAAGATAACCAGGAAGGGTAACAAGATGCACAAAGAATTATCAACTATCTACTTTGCCTACTTTGATTTTGCCATCTAATAAAAGCTGCTCAGTAGATTGCCCACTGAGCCTTTGCAACTTAATTTCTGCTAAGTTTACAATGTTTATTTTGCATAAACACACTCAGTTTGTTCCTTTTATCTTCAATCCAATATTTCATATTTTGCACAGCACAGACTTTTTGGTTAGGAGAGGACACTGAATAAATGTACAGATAATTGAGACACAATAGAAGTGGTATGGTAGGACATTTTCCTGAAAGCTAAGAGGGGAAACAAGAAAATTGTTCAATTTTGGGAAAACATTCGTAACAACTTCTGCTATTTGGGTGATATATGGAGTGTACCCACTAAATGATGCTGGCACAAATTGCTAGAAATACTGGTAATTGCATGGAAATGTATATATTGCATTACTCCCTGCACATTTTTAATCATGTTTCAGTCATGAGGATTAGACAGTTGCATTTTTGTTTAAATTATAAAGACACTCTCAGGAAGAGGAATTCTGTTGATTACAGAAAAAGAACAGCTTAATCTATAGATCAGACTGGACTTCTCAGATTTCCTATCCATTAGCACCTTTCAATAAAGTGTCTAAAGCCTATATTTGTTTCGTTATTTGTTTTTTGGCGCCAGGCCAAGACCTTTTTATTTAAAAGTTATTTTAATTGTTAATTTATGAATTGTATATATTGGGTTTTTAAGTACATGCTGAGATGTCTCCAGTTTTTTAACTCTAATTATATAACTGTTTATTTATGTTTATTTATTAAGGTTGTAAGCCGCCCCAAGGCTTTTTGCAAATGGGGCGGCATAAAAATGGTTTAAATAAATAAATATTTGTTTTAGCATTTTGTTGTTGTGAGGAATCAAGGTAATAGTGACTGTGCACCATCAATCATAATGATGAGAACTCAAAGGATGATGATTTTGGTACTTCTGTTGCAAGCCATGTTTGTTAACTGCAGCTATTATCAAGTGCATCCAGAAAGGCAGCCTCCACTAACATAAAGCATTTTGCATGGAAATAAAAAGCTTGACGGCACAACCTTAACACTGATCAAAGCATTATTGGAGCCTGGCTGTAAGTAGACATGTACAATTTTATTCCTATCGAGTATTGGAATATAACCTTATTTTAAACTCCCACTGGAAAAGTAAGAGGACGATACCTTTCCTCTCTTCCTCTGATACATCATGGATCTTCTGATTGACGAATTCTGCATATGAGGCAGCATACCACACCTGCATCAGATGTACACAGAATTAAAAAGAAATAATGTGAACAATACTGTGAGGTGGTTTATGCTAAGAGATACCGTCTGTTCCAGCATTGCTGAAAGGTATTCTTGTCTGAGCAGTGGTTCGGTTTTAAAGGCGGTTTCTTGAATACAACCAGAAGCATACTCCACACTCATGTTTCACTTGTGGATTTCCCATTGGCAGCTGACTGGGCACTGTGTGAACAGAAGGTTGGACTAGATGAACCCACAGTATAAGCCAGGGCAACTCTTGCCCTCCCTGCCTTTCCTTCTCCGTGCTCTTCTTTCCATGGGCGGGCAAAGACACTTTTATTACTTTTTTGTAAAAGCAGACCTTTGGCATGTAAGCAGGTCTGTGGGGCTGGTTGCAGTTTTTATTGCTGTTGTTGTGATTAAAACAATAATAAAATAAATACATTTAATCTACTTTGTAGTTAAGAATGCAAGCCATGTATGCAGCTTTCATTGTGGAAAGACAGGGTTCAATTCAAATCAATTACACATCAAATGAGGGCTTTAGACTCTGATTCATCCTGGCCATTTTGGGTGCTTGCAGGATTAGGATACAAGACTGTAAAGGAAGGGGAGACGGCAGGAAACAGGAAAAGTCCAGATGGCAACATTCATCTTTTGACTGTCCTCCAATTCTCAGGCTGCAAGCTTAACATAAAAAGTTATTCTCCCAACTGACCCTTCTAAGTTCCATTTGATTTGTTTTCAGAATGGAATAAAAATAACTTCACAGGGATTGGAATCACAAGCAGAAAAATATCATTGCACGCACAGGCCAGGTTGCAAACCTCACAAGTTCACTGATTGAAGTAAATGGTGGCTCGTTAGCTGAAAAAAGCTGTAGGAATGGGGAAAAGATGATCACATACATGGGCAGGCACAGCAGAAGTGCCACAAAGGAAAAGAGAAAGAATGAATTCAAAGTAAACCAATTTGCAGCACATTCTTTTAAGGCCTTTTATCCAGGATGCATGATATCCGTAGGACCCATTTACACAGACAGTGTAACACCAGACTTATTTTACCCTCCAATTTGCTTACATGTTCAAGGGGAATCAGTGGCTAGAGCGATCAGAGCATCAGCACAGACCCAAACAGAGCAAAAGCTCATGACTCATTTCTCCTTTCATTTCAGCAGAAGTGATCATGTTAAAAATAAGCTGCATTCTTATTTTTTTCCCAGTGGGCAGACTTCACAATTCCATAGTGGCCTGAAAATGAGTCAATTTACACAACAAACTGCATAACCAAGACACCTTGGAATTCCTCAGTTGTGAAGATCAGGTAGTTGTGTCAGAACAAGAACCATGGGGACAGTGACTGAATAAGTGCAGCCCAGACTATCATTCAGACGACCATTCCCTGGATTGCTGCAGATGTATCATATATTTTAAACAAAGCAGACCCTTTAAAATATCGATAATACTGTTAAATAAACAAGACCGATCATAAACTTGATGATCATATGGTTCTACCATGCATCTCCCACAACTGTGCCATTTCCAGAACATCTCTGCTCCCAATCCCTTTCTGATCAGCACAAACCATGAGTGAAACCATCAGCTTGATGTGCAAACAATGGCTCTAAGTAGGAATGTGCAAATCAGCAAAATCTGAGCTTGCCACAGTTCTCTGAGTTCCAATGCAAAGCTCTTTCAGACTCAAGTCTGTATCAGATTTCTTGTTTTGTTTTTCCTTCTTATATGAAAATCCATGTGTATTTTCACGAGCATCTTTGAAATGTATGTTTTCTTCTCCCATTGATTAAACATATTTGTATACAACTTTCAAAAGTATATGATATTTCATGCAAAATTTTCAAAAGTGCATGTTGTTGAACATAGTTTTTTGGTCTGCAAATCATATGGCTCAAAAATGCAAAGATTTTGAATGCAGACTGCGTCTGAGTACGTATTCTGTTCAGAAGGTATTAACTGAATAAATCTTGATCAAAAGCAAATTGAAACAAGTTTCTTATAACTTGTTTAAGTTTAGCTTGTTCTGGTACATAAAAAGCATACCAGAAGCTAAAAAGCCCACCAACCCCAAAATGCATGCTGTTAATTACCTGCCACACTGAATAAAATGGGGCCAGCTGATTAAAAAACCCCCTAAAGTTTAAATGTTCAGTCTACTCTTTAAAACTTGCAGCCTTACTTTATACAAACAAATACAGGAAATCAATGTAATCTCCTTAAAGGAAGGTCCCCTCAATAGATATACAATAAACTCTCAGCATCCCAAGCAGGCACATGGGCAGGCCAGCTGAAAGGTACAGTAAAATCAGAGATGGGTACTTGTAGTTTGTTGCCATGCATAGCCCATAAAGAAGCAGAACGTATTTCTAAAGATCAAAGGATAAAAAGGTTGCGGGACAGAAAACAGAGCCATGCTGATGGTGATGCTGCCGTGGTCTTAATGCCTCTGCTGCACTCAAAGCTCTTAATTGTGCTATCACCCCTTCTCACCAAAGCAAACTGATAAACTGATAAAGATACTTCCTACCAGGCTAGGAACCTTGACAAGGGGAATTCAGTGTGTTTTGCTTTTTGAAAAGGAGTTATACAATGAAGATTGCCTCTTACCTTGAGTTCCTGTTTGGGCTCCACATTTTTAATTGTAGTGTAATAAATATGATGGCCATATTGGTAGGCTACTAGGTTTTGTTCCAAGTGATTCTGGGCAGGGCGTACAAACATCATCCAGTTGCAAAGAGACTCGCTGGACAGCTCAAACCAGAGATCCTCCTTTAGGTCTCGATCTTTCCTGTCACCTTTGTCCAGGGACACCTAAAGTGCAATTAAATATATATGCACAAAGTTGATCAGGGTGACAAGCACACTGTTAACGATACTGCTAGTCCACTATTAAAGAATAAATATTTATCACCAATCTGGAACAAATGGAGAAGATAAAGCATGAGAGTGCTTTATGAAGCATTATAACCTGTGAACTGAGATGAGCCTAGATGCAGTGTCCTGCGGGGGTACATTAGTTTAAGGCATGTACTTCAATTGATAATGTGATTTATGTCACCCATAGAAAAACAGCAGCATTGTGTGACACCTTAAATACTAAAAGGAGCATTATCACAGAAGCGTCATTTGATGAGAGAGAGAACGTTTTAGGTGCTACAAGACGCATGGCTGTTTTTGCTGCAGTAGCCTAGCCTGATCACCCCCCTGACAATTATTTAAGACATATGCTCATTCCTTTTATACTTGTAAAACAGGGTTATTAAAAAATCCAGCTGGACCTACGTATACACAGACCCTTCCAAGGCTGCTCGAACACACGGGAAATGCATGGCAGTTCTTACGGAAGCTCTATAGCCAGTTCTCTCTACTGCTAGAGACAGGTATCTATACCCATCTTTGTGGCCTACCTTCTACATTTCATGAAAGTAGGCTCCAGCATATGAATGCTATGCCACAATGTAAGACAAAGTGAGCAAACTGTGATCAGTCCCAACCAGCATAGTTAATGAGATGACTGAATTTTCAAGCCAAAACAACTGAAGGGTCTCAAGTTGCTCAGCCTTCTTTAAAATGCCAAAAGGTGTTGTGTTGTTTCTCATCATTTTGTCCTCTACTACATAAAGGATGCAAAGATGCTTCTGGAGTTACATTCCATGTGACATGTTTATACTGAATGCATATAAATGCATGATTATGTTTCCATTTCTTGTGAGTAGATAAAACTGGTTTGCAGTACAGAACAAAAGGCATTTCTCAAAACAGGTAGGCTGTATAGGACCTGGATGGCTGTGTTTACCTTTAGATGGATATAGCAATCTTTAAGCTCTGACTGCCTGACCAGGGGTCCTTCCACAGGTCCGAACTGTGTGCGCTTGGGAATGCGTCGTTTGGAGAACACTCCTCCCAGGAATCGGTCTATGTAAAGCACTAAGGGGAGACTGGCTCTTGCTCTTGTCAGCACTGGCCGGTTTGGGATTGGATGCAAGGGTCCATGTTTTGGACAAACCGACGGATGTGCATTATTGCACTCTTCACACCCTGAAAGACAGAGATACAAAGGACAAAAATACATGATGTAACCTCACATTCACACACGTCAAGACTAACAGAATGTACCAAGTCAAAACCAAACATCTGCAATGTCCCACACACAGGAAGTAGCTGCATGTTCTGTCTCCAAAAGCATGAAAGGGGGAGAAGGTAGGTAGTCAGACATTTGTTATTTCATTTTCCAGAAGCCCTGCCAATATGGCCAACACTCATCAATGCTGGAAGTTGGCCCCAAAGACATGATCTACTTTCTTCCCGCATCCATTATTTAAGTGTGTTGCCCCTTGCTGCAGCACATTACAATCTCTTTGACTATGAAAAATATGCCTTAGTTTAAATCCATCTAACCTGAAGACATTTGGATCAGTGAGACAGGAAAGGAAGATAGAAGCTGACTCTCTCCTTTCCACATCCGTTTCTGAGATATGTGGCAATTTACTTTTAATGGCACCATCTTTGCCCTAAAGAGCTCCCAATAGGGAAGCAATGGGGGCTGTGGGGGGCAGCCCAAGGTGTACTCAAGTCCCTTTGCATCTTTCCTTTGTCTTCTACTTCCCTCTGCCCTCAACAACCTCCTTGTGCAACACAAGGGAACAGCACAGATGGTTCTTGTAGCCCCTTAGGCCGACACTGGTAGCTTTGCGCTAAAGCCTGTGCAGTAGAACATCAGTGTGGATAACTGTGAGGAGCTGACTGAGCTTGTTCTTGACACAACTGGTGGCTCTGTGGCAGCAATTTCAACACTTCCTATTGGATTTTTATTCTCTGGCTCAAAGCACCGATGTATTCAAGCCAATTGTTTATCTGGTCCTAGAAGAGTACAAGTCCAATCAAGTGGTCTGCAATTCATACATTGCAGTAATTAGCCAGCAAAAGGTAAGAGTCTAAACCAAAAGTTAACAGCTTCCTTGTATGCTTACACAGGTCATTTGGGTCAAAGGGACGAGGTGGATCTGGGTCCCATTCTTCCATGTCTGAATCTTCCCCTTCTTCCTCTTCCTCCTCCTCCTCCTCTTCGTCCTCCTCCTCTTCCTCCTCCTCATCATCATTTTCCTCTTTTGCTTCCATGCCACCCATTGGGTTGTGCAAAGGTTCTAGAGGACCAGGATCTTCCACGGCCTCCATAGGAGGCAAAACCTGGCTGTGCACTGGTATTGTCACCTTAAAAAAAGATTAGAAACCGCATACTGTTATTCTGAGCAGCCAACCAGAAAAGAATGATACTGTCCTGGTAACCACCTCTTGCAAGGTACCTGATCATCTTCAGTAATCCCTTTGTTTTGATTCATAAGACTAGTGAGGTATGTGCACTGGATTAACTTTTATTAAAATGGGCATGTATATTATAAGCATATTCAAACTACCAAAAGGTAGGATTCACACAGATATTCCGAAGGGCACAGCAATTATAGGCAGCCTATCAATACATGTAAATAGATAAATAAATAAATAAAAACCCTGCCCCACAGTAGCATCTTTAGGTCCCTCCCCAGCTAAAGCTGTCAGATGTCAATTTGGCAATGCCACCTCAAAGCCTCCAAGGCCGCTGGAAAATATGGAGCTGCTGCATCTCCACTCCTGCTACACAGAAACAAAGGGAGCTGCTTAATACAGAGTCACACCTGTGTCCACCTAGCCCATGACTGTTAAGATCTGCTTGCACTGGCTCTCCAGGGTTCCAGGCAGGAGTTTCCTATCCCTAGCTGAGATTCTGGGCTTCAGATCAGGTATATGCTCCATGTTAAGCATGGGTTTTACCACTGGCAGGGGTGGTGATAGCTACCCAAAAGAGCCAGAGCTCAGGGATACGGAACAAAACATTGGACAAATTTGCAAACCTTAAAATACATTTATTCTAAAGACACTCTGAGTGTGCACACGTGCGTCTGTCTGTCTGTCTGTCTGTCTGTCTGTCTAAAGGAGCCTGTTTCCTAAAGACACTCCTATCTGAAAAAAGGGATGTAAGGACAAGGCAGAGGGGGCATTTGGTTTCAGAAAAACCTCAGGCGGAGAGATTGAAGATGGGGAAACAAGAGGTGAAGCACATATGGACAAAAGGCCAGCTAATCCAGGAGGATCAGATGCAACAGAGGTCATTAGGACCCCGCACCTTTATTTCAGCAATAAATAAAGCCGGGTGGCAGGACAAATTGCCTCCCCAAGATCTGGGCTCCAAATGAAACATTTAGGCTCCCACTGTAGTTGGCTGCTCACAAACACCCACTCTAACCTCTGAACTATCCTCTTTCACCTTGTTCCAACATCTTCCCTGGGACTGCAGTAGCTATAAGGAGACAGAGCTCCAGCTTTACTCCACAGCAAGCAGAACAAACAAGTGGAGAGGGGGGTAGAATCCTCTACTGTGGTTTGGAATGTTGAAAGGATTAGGCAGGATCTCTGGGTTGTGATCTAATCTGGCCAATGTTGTGTAACACAGCAACACTAGCACTTTTCCGGTCACGGGTGTGATCACATCTCATCTATTTCATTCTCCACACTTATTAAGTGCACAGGAAAGTCATCAGGAAGATGAGCTTTGCATGAGGAAAAAAGCCAGCAGGTAAAGTGGTGAGTAAGGTCTGGTGTCAAATTTGGCTCTGGGGCAGCTGAGATAAGTCCCTGTGTTCAGTGACCAGCCTTAGACAAGTTACCATCTATACTTGTTTTCCTAACTGTAAAGTGAGTGCATATTAGGTGCTTGTTTTCATAAAGCCACATATAACTTAGTCTCAATACTGTGAAAGTATTTAGCATGCTAATAATAAGGTGGTAACCAGCAAAAGGAGCACATTAAATCAGCAAACCTTTGAATCTTCAGAAAAGCCCTTGGCAAGCCAACATAGCCCTTTCCTTATTCTGTCTCAAAATGAAGCCACCCAGGGTCTCCATTTTCTACTTTAATTAGTTTGACATTAAAATGTGCCCTTAAAACGATCCTGCCTATAATTTTCTCACTCGATGAAAGCAAGAGAAAACAACAACCAATGCACTTAAAATACAGAGTTCAGTTAAGAAACCAGCTAATTAAAATCTAAAACCTTAATAACAAAAAAGCAACCTCATCACTGCTCAGGGGCAATGGGTGCTCTAATTGTAAGAAACACTATATTTTATTTTCTACAAAGAAAAGAGTTAAATGCCCACAGTGCATTGCAAAGCAGACAGAAGTCAGTATAATGTGTGGAGACACTGCCCTGAGAGAGCTTAAGGAACAAACTAGTCGCAAAAGATTATGATTTTTCAATGAAGGTACGGTCCTACGCATGTTTAGACAGAAAGGGCATTTGCTCAGCCAGGAGCTGTATGACTTTTTCCCATCTAAACATGCACCTTAAGAATTATAAGCAAAATCTCAAGGAAATATTTAAACAACACTGGAAACATCTAGGGCCATGTATACTCCACATTTTAAAGAAATATTGAACCCAAATGCTGTGCCAAAGACACTCAACCCATCTCTACAAAATATCCTACAATGAATAAATTACAGTTCTCCGCATTCCTCATCCAGCATGCATACCCTGGATATATCCAATTCAAATGAACCCAAATAGTACACACAGAATTAAACAGTTTTCAAGGCATGCTCAAAAACTGGCAAAATGGCAATTGGCAGGCCCCACTGGAAAAGAACTTCCACAAGTGTGAAGTCACCATGGGAAAGGCAAAGCAACATACCAGCATCTGCCAGTTTCATCTTCCTTAACGTTGGGCCAAAGAATGGAGTCTCTGATGCAGGTCCAAACCTTGCAGGTAGCTCATGTGAGTTACCTGCCCCCAGCATATATATGTGGCTAAGGGGGTGCAGTAGGCATTGGCTCATGTATCCCACTCTGCATGCAGCCTGCCTCCAGCCATTATGTTGCACCTAGCCCTAGCGGATGACCTTCAGTGATGCTTCTCTATTTTAAATAACCCACAAAACAGAAGAAATGGGAATCTATATATTCACATTGCAATGAAAGGTGAAGCACAGAACTCTAATTCAAGAGGGAAAGCATGCCTGGCAATCTACCCTGTCTGTTTATGGGCCCTGCTCCAGAGCCATGTGCTGTGGGGTTTCAGCAACATTGCGGAAGACAGAGAGGCTTGTGGAATTCCTCGCTCTGAGCCACAGCAAAAACAGTAGAAGAGTGCGTGATTGAAAATCAGAGCACTCATGTTAGTGCCGTGGTACTTTTATTAGCCAGATTTCTTTGTCTAGAGCAAGCTCCACAAGCTAGATCTTTCACGAATGTACAATGCAGCTCAAGCAGGTATCAGGAATGAGGTATCAGGTAGGAATGAGTATCCATCATTTTTAAACAGTGGCAAAACACCTGAAGACACCAAAGCTATAGCGCCCTTCCTGTTTATTTTTCTCTGTATAAAATGTGCTGCAGCTCCGGCCATGAAGCCCTCACCTCAGGTGGCACATGCCTGTGTGTCATGCTGCCTGCTCTGTCCCATCTACTGCCCCAGTTCACTTGCCACCTTTAGGTGCAGTGGAAGACGCTGGCTCATGGTTCAGTCCTGAAGACATCTGCCAATCCAGCCACCTTCTGTACGTGAAACAGGAGGGGACCAGACTGAGCCAGCCATTCTATTGCAGCTGCCGGTGCACTATTTTAAATTTGTGAGGACACCTGTGAATTGCATCCCTCGCAAGAGAGTTTGCCAAAGAGGACATTTTGGGAAGGTGGAGCGGATGATCAAAGCCCCGGTGCTTTACCATCCCTACAATGGCCTGTTGCCAAATCCCATACACCACAAATTTTACTTTTTTATACTTTTCACTCTGCACTGATAAACTGGGAGGCATGGCAGACCCTTCCGAATGCCAGACTTGGAAAAGGAACCTCCGGTTGCTGATGCCCACCCTGGAGGAAACTGCAGGTCAGACGAACTCCCCTAAACGCTCAATAAGTATTCCTGCCAGGGATACATTTAATATTTCATATGGCAAGCCTCTACTGTTTTATATTGCTATTCTTCTTGTCTTCAACATTTTCAGCCTAAAGCCACTTCTCTAAAACGCTTTAAAGAATAATTTTAGCATGGCCAAGAAAAAGCCAATGGAGCAGAAATGATTTTCCCTGCTACCAGGCACACACCCGCAAGGCAACATTAACAAATTTGCATGCCTGCTGGCAGAGAGTAGTTCACACAAAACTTGCCACTGCAGCGTATCAGAAGGGCACTTCCTGCATGTAAGAGAAAACAGTGCATTCATGTTTACGTAAGTTGGGAGGAATGATGAGATAAGTAAGGTTTTGGAAGACCTGATTCAGTAGGTCTTTCCAAAAACAGCAGGAACCATGATTAATATTTTAGCAGCTTTTGTAGTTCAGGAATTTCACACAAAAAGAGGGTATGTGTAACACCTGCAGGGCCAGCAGCTGCTCTAATAAAATGATAACCATTCACAAACAGGAAATCTTTCCCTGGGAATCTTGGTTTGTCAGCCCAGTTTTGCCATCTAGGCTGGACCTTTGGAAAGGTGGCTGAGGATACAGTGACAACGCATGCTGGCACCAACATGTTCCTCTTATTATCATCAGGCTGCGTAAGGCATCATGCATGCAACTGCTTTAAATGTGCATTATTTGTGCCATATTCAAGGGGATGTGGATTTTAGGTTAAAGTACCTCTTTACTGTTATATCACCTGAAATAATGCAGACAAAATGGGAATGAATGAGAGCATGATTTATTTGTCCTAGCCTAAAGAAAATGGACTGATGGAAAGACTGCCAATAGTTCATATGCATTTTTGTTTTGAAAACATCCATAATAATGTTTCAACTATTGTTCAGTAGTTTCAATGCTTCTGTGCCTTTTTTATTTCTGCTCAAGTAAGATACATCTGTTCAACTAACATGTTTTCTTGGTTGTTTGGTTTTCCATAATGCATGTGATAGATTATTCATTGTCTGTATTCAGTCTGTTAATGTGAGTATATACACATATTTATCAACTTGCTCGTCTACTCAGAAGTACAAGACACTGAGTTGCATCCAGGATCTGTCATCAGTGGACAGAAGAGCTTCTCTCATGGAAGGTACAGTAGTCCCCCAAAATTCGCAGGGGTCGCATTCCTAGAGCACCCGCAAATTGTAAAAAACTGCGAATTTTGGATGTGGTAAACGTTCATTGCCCAAAGCCTTAGAAGGTGCAGGGCGTTTGGGCAGCATCCTAGGGCTTCAAGAAGAACGAAACGGAGAACACTCAGCGAACAGCAGAGATACGTCACAGGGCAGCAGCCATTCAGTGGTTTGTGCGAAATTGCGGGGGTTTCTGCGAACAATGTAGTTCGGTTCCAAGGAAAATTCTGCGAAAGTCTGAGGCCGCAAACGCTGAACCGCAACTTCACGGGGGTACACTTTACCTCTGTGAGAGTCTCCAGGATTGCATTACGATAGTTCTCCCCATTGCCATAGTTCACCCTATTAAGCAATGTTCCTCAACCCTCTCTGTAGCTTTCAAGGGACTGAAGGGGCCACCATGGGAAGGAAGGGGGAAGGAGGGGGTGAAGGAGTTCTCTTCTGCCAGTCCAGCCGCACACACCTAAGCCTGGATCAAACCCAATCTCGTCAGTGGGACTTATCCCCAGGCTACTATGGGATTGCAGCCTTTGCTTTTCTTTCAGTTATATTTACAATGGCATTTCACATGTCTAATCGTATATAAGCCCCACTGAGCTGAAAGGGATTTCCCCCCAGATAAATGCACAAAAGATTGCAGCCGTAGTCTCTTGTACAAAGTCTTTCTGCTGTTATCATCTTTCCTTTCTCTCTGACAACGCTTTTCAAACATTCTTTAGCCAAATTTAGAAACATTAATGTTTTCTGTCCTCCTAGATTTCTTTTTCCACCTAAAACATTAATACCACCTTACCCCGAATTAGATTTAGTTTTGATGACTTAGCTAGAATTGGACAGCCTTTCTCCCTACACTCTTTTATCATAGCCTTTCTCTTTGCTCCTAATTTTAAGGTATCTGAACAATTTTCTTATGCGTTGATGACTGTTCCTCAATTCCTTCCACATCATTTTAACTTTCTCTTTAGACAGTGCTGCTTTCTGCTTCTTTGTACTATATATACCTTCTAAAGTGTGATCGGTGTTTATTCCCTTTTTGGCAATACAGTGTCAAACTCTTCACTAGGTTATATTAGAAATTCTGGCTAGAAACCATTTTAGAAACTGAAAGAATCACACATTCCCTCCACACAAACCTAGGAGAGGTTCCAGATTCTTGAAAGCAGCTTTTCTGGGGCTAGAGAGGGGCACAGTTGATGGGGGGAACTCAACACTCCACCTGTGCTAGTTGATACTCAGAAGGGATGCACAAAGGATAGTCACTTTTCTTCCCTAGGAAATTGTTGGGTTCCGTGCAGGTAATACATCTGCCAACTCTGTTGCTTTTCAGGCAAAAGAGCTGATTTACTGAAGACATATTTATTAAATCTTAGTTCCTGAACAAATGAACCAGATTTGGAACACAGACTGGATCAATAACATTTACCAAATGGGTCTTTTGCTTCCTGTAAGGTCAGTAATTTGATTTACTGGGAAGGAGGCAGAACCAGAAAGTACAGCAGGTGAACAGGGAAAAGATGCAACATCATCCATTCTTCTTTTGGCTAGTGCTCCCACTTTTCCAGTTTTGGACAAACAGCTTAGCTACACAGTATACTTACCATGTGAAAGCAGTCAAGTTCTGACTTTTGAGAATTTGGAAGGCTTCCTCCCAACATATGGCAGTCAAGGAAATCTGAAGATGACTCGGTGGGAGTCACACTAAAAAGGAAAGAGACACTCCATTTATCTCATTCAGCTAATCCCTCTACCAGTTGGGGAGCAGGGGAGATTAGATGAGAGAGATTAGCAATTATCATAAGAGTCCATTAGGCTTCTCTTTCTCTTAGTATGACTGCAAGCCAAGCCCTCCTGCCTCCTTTGAATGTCGGGAGGAAGTCTTCAGTCTCAAAACTGTCCGAATCTGAATGCTTTATTCAGGGACCTGGTTCGCACATAACACTACCCTGTGGCTTATTTAGCTCATGTATGGTTTGATACATGTATGATTTAGCTCATGTACAGACAGTTGAATGAACTATGGGTTGATTATTTCCCTCTTCCTTTGCCGACTCTGTCCCCATAACCAAATGAATTTTTGCCTTGCATTACTGCCATGAAGAGCAGCTTGGTTGGTTTTTGTTTGTTTACCACTCTTGCCTGCTGTCTCTGTAGTTTGGCAAAACAACCCAAAACAGCCCAGATTGTTACGAACTCAACGACAAACCATGGGATCTATTTTTGGGTTCTGTGTGGTTAACACACCATGTGCCATTTGCACAACCCATGGGTGAAATAACCCAGGCCACAGAGTGCACGTAGGATCTAAAGAACCAAACCATTAATTCATGAAGTCTTGTGCAAAAATTGTTAGTGTCTTCCAACGTGTGCTGGCTTAAATATCGATTGTTCTAGCAGTTTTTAGAATATCAAAGTGAAATTTATTACCTCATTTTATAATCCACTAACAGAGCTATGAAATGGTTTGCACTTACTACTTCCACACAATTGTCTTTTATATAGTGGTTTAAAACTAAAAAAGGATCACAAGCTTGCCACCTTAAATCATTCGGTTTCCAATGGCAAAGGAGATTAAATTAGAAGCTAGCACTTCTCAAAGAAATGCATCCTCACCTCTTCGCATCCTCCAATCCTCACATCCCCTAGCCCTCAATTTCATGCTATTCCTAGTCAATTTCACACTAGTGAGCACATCACGCAGAAAACCAGGACTATATACCTCAGACACATCAGCAAGTAATTGGAATTTTTAGCCTTTACAGTTGTATCTCAAATACAAACGTGAAAAAAGTTCTGACAGTATAAAAGAGGAAATGAAGTTATCTCCTAAACTGTGTGGGAGTATGAATAAAATGATCAAATGGGTTTCATTTTGCCATTTAAATGAAAGACATTGTCCTATATTTCAGAAGAGCAGGCCTGGGTTAGACAATCTTCCTAACATTCCTAATGCTAAGGGACTTGTCACTGATGTGCTAGTTGGCCTTTTAACTGGCCAGAATAAGAGCATTTACTCAATTTTGCATTGTCCGTGACTGTATGGCTAAGGCTGGAGATAGATGAGGTTTTTTTCAAGAAGACAAAGGAGGTGTGATGAAAACATCAATGCCTTAAACGTACACCATCACTGGTATATTTTTTCTTGTTCCACTATCATCTCTGGTCAAACATGGCAAGATGGGTCCTTTCAGAGAGATAAAGTTGGTGGGTATAAGGGACAGGACCTTATCAGCAATGGTGCCAACACTGTGGAACTCCCTTCCAATGTGCTTATGCCTAGCCTTCCTTAGTGCTTATGGTTAGATAGGCCCTAAAAACCTTCTGTTTCAATACATATAGACTGCATGACCACAGCAGATTTTAAGAGCTGTGCACATTTCTGTTTTATATTTTGCTTTTGGAGTACCTCTTACACTGAGATTTGAGGAATGACTCCTTTATTGTTGGTACTAGCAATAAAACCTTTTAGAACATTATTCCTATTGGATGGGAGAGATTATTTTGTGACTATTATGTTGTTAAATTTGTTAAGTTAGCTGTAGGGAAGAGTAAGCATTTTATTTTTCCCAATATGTCATTTACTGTTTCACTGATCTATTTTAATTGATTGTTAACTTTAATATATAATCTAGGCATCAGTGGTCAGCCAAATGTTCTTTTATTCTATTAGTATGTTAATCTGAGTTTTTTGTTTGTTGACATTTTATATATCTTGTTTTGTTTTGAGTTTGATGTAGCCTCACTGGCTATTGTGCAATCAACTGACTACTTTATATATACTATTTCTATTGACCCGCTCCTTTTGTGTGTAGCTTTTGAAGGTGCAGCCCCTAAAAGCAGCTAAAATGTTTTCAAATAAACAAATAAACTGGGTTTGTACATCATGATCATCAATGGCTTTGAAGAAAGAAAGGAAGAAAAAAGATCATCTCAGGAACAACTGGAATAATGAGGGTGAGATACAAAGTACAGCAGTGAAACCTGCCTCTAGGAAAAGAAAATCTCCACAGATCTGCCCAAGATTAACAAAAATAGCTGGGCTTACCTGCTGTGTAGCTGCATCCTGCTGAACATAAGCCACTTGGGATGGGTCTGTAAACAGAGTCTGCACAAAATAATAAAGCACAATTAAAAGGATCACATTTCTGTTTGGCTGACCTGAGGCCCAACTTTTCTATCAGAGAAGTGGCATTGGATAAACAACCCATTTCTTTTCATTTTTGCAATACCAATGGCATTGGCTACAACAATAAACTCTTTCCAATATTCTATCTATTTATTCAGGCATTCAAAATCCAACTTGCTTTATCATTCTCATGGACCCACATCAGGTAGCCTACCCCAATGCCCCACCCTGGCATTTCTGCATCTTTTTCAATGTCTGCAGAAGGAAGGACAAACATTTGTGCCATGTGCAATGACAGAGGTGGCGGCTATGTCACCTGTGCAACATCACCAGTAGGGCTATACAGTATGGCCTCTTTTCCCACTCATGTGATGTGAATCCTTCAAGAGGACGTACATGATATGGAAATGTACTCTCCTGGTCCTGATCAATATGCCAACAATCCTCTTCAACAGTGTGAGATGGTAATTCTACACTGACACAGCAGCTTTCATTTAGAAAGCATTATAGAGCTTCTGGGGCTTGGCTGATTGTTGGCATTTCTTATGGACTGATGGATAGAATGAAGGAGGTAATAGCAAGTAGCAAGATCCTGTACGTCCATTCAGGTCAAGTGGAAAGAACAAAGAAAACCTTACAAAAAGGCACAGTAATTAGCCCAAATGGAATTAGTTGGGATCAGGAAAAGTGAGACACAGGAGCTGAAAGAGTGAGAATGATGGCCCTAAGTTATTCTGTAGAGCATGAACTGGGGTTTGAAAAATTAGTAGGCTGGTGTTACCAGAGTCTAAATGGTTTGTCTAGGACTATGGTTTTCAGACATTGTTTCTGGGTTTCCTTAGAAGCTTATTAGAGGGTCCTCAATTAGAAAATCAGTGATGACTAATAAGGCAGCTAACTACTACTGTTCTTCTTGGGTTCCTTGCCAAACTAATCAGTGTGGGAAATAATCCAAAAAGTTAGAATATTTGAAAACCACTTTCCTAAAGCAATACATCTGATACATTAAAAGACTATATTCTAACATATTGTTAGAAACATACAAGTTTCAAGAATCCAATGATTATTATTAGCTACCAGAAGCTCGCTACACAAATAATGATGTAAGAAAGGATGAAGAATCCTATTATTTTCTAGAATACAGATGACTTGACACTCTACACCAATTCTGATGCTGTTTTTTGAAGGAAAAAATAGGCTTAATTTTTTCAGTTTCAGATGGACAAGATGGATTGGGCTTCGTACTCAACAGCCTACCCGCAGCTTTTGATTACAACATCTGCACTCTCATTTAGAATTAACAGTCCGAACTCCCCCTTCACCAATGGTTAGATGATTATGCACAGCTGAGAGCTATTAGGCATTCACATGGCTTGGTAGGCAGCTGGCCCTGGTCCTGAATGAAATTAATTCTCTTTGCAGCCATGAGTAGGCAAAAATAGTGCTGTGAGATGACACATGCCTGAGTGGCTTCTACAGGATGGATGTAAACCAGTGTATGTTCCGATGAATCGACTGAGGTGTAAGATGTGCCATCAGCGGTATAGACCACCTGTTGCGAAGGGCGGTCCTGATCATCACTGTACACAATCTGAGCCACAGTTCCACCTTCAGGGACAAAGTGGACCTGGAGGGGTAGAGAATAAACATAAAGAAGTCTCTGTGTAAGAATGCATGGAACACCATTTTCAAAAGTATATCCACAATGGTCTAATCTATGCAGAAATGGCATAGAAATAATAAAGCACATTCAAATACAAATGCTAAACCCAAAATACTATACTTTCATATAAAATGGGACATTGGAAATAAATCACTAACAGTCCAATTCAAAACCCACTTAAAGTGCAGTATTTGAATAGAAATCAATTTTTCCCATGTGTGAAATTACAGCTAAGTTCTTGCTTTCTTAAAAAAAACCCTGTGTGCCTCTTTTTCCAGCTTCATGTTGCACAAAGCTCTAGCTGCTGACATAAAAGTGCAGTGATGGGGGAACTGTGCCAATACAATGCCTATGTTGTTATGCAGCTGTTAAAAGTACAAGGCTTCTAAGAGGGGAGGGGGAAGCAGCAACTCTAATATTGGACCAAATCAGATTAGATCCTACGTGTCCATCTTAAATGGCTTTTTATAGTGCCAATTAAGCTGGTTTGCCTGCTGATAATGTATTTATTAACTTCTTCTGTGTAAGCACCTCTGACATGGTAGACTTGGTTTACTTCTGCTTTCTGACTGTGATCTGGAAGACATGAGTTAACATTAAGAGAAAATATGTGAAGTACCCCTTGGTCTAATTTAACTCAGGTTCCCTCATGTCAGATCTAGAAAGCAAGTAACTGGGAATTGGGAGTCAGGACCTAACGGTGGATGATTATTTAGATAGCAGGTGTGGAAAACATGACAAATTATGCCAAAGCTCAAGCAGGCCTTTCTTTTTTGCATATCTACAATCTTAGGGAAACTTAAGATTCAGGTAAATGTTTATATCATGCAAAAATCCAACAGCAAAGTTCTTATATTTCCAGTGATATTCCCCCACATAAAATCCTTCTCTAAAAAGCATGTTAAGCTATTGAGAAGAAGCCATAGTCGTACATGGGTCCAGGAAAATGAACAATAAAATCATGTAGCCACTAGTCACCTGAGCAGCATTCTGTTCCTGCTCAGCTGATTCAGACCAAACCTGTGCAGTTTCTTCTTTCAAGTTCACATCATCACTGCTGTGGGGCTCCATGAAGTGATAACAAATTATTCAAATTGAGCTTTTCTGAATAATTTCATCTGTCTGTTATGTCTTGAGATGATGTAATCTTCTGTACCATGGCTATAGAAAAAATGGAAGAAGATGGTGTCAATGAACTGAATACATTCCAGTAGTCTTGAAATCTGGTACAAAGGAATCCATGAAGCTTCCTTATTCAACATGTGGCAAAATCAGTACAAATAAAAATGCAACCCATACAGTTTCCCAGTGCAGGCCTGAGGGCCGAATCCAGCCTCTAAAATTCTCCATGAGGCTCCACCATTGTTTCCTGTCTCCAGGGGTCCTGGCCCTAGCCCATTTCCTCAAATCACCAATAATATAATGATTTCCATCTTAGAAAGGGTACATAAAAGCATCAGACATGCCCACTAGAGACAAGTGACTCCTGATTTCACATGTTGGAAGCCTATTTCATTTCTAAACTGCTGGATTCAGAATGCAATATATATTTAGGAGGATACAAAATGTTTTAGAGCTGTCACAGCCAAAATAGATACAAAATTATTCCACTTTTCACAGTATATCCCTTGAAAATACGTCTTTTTGGCCCATCGGTTTTCTTCCCCAAGTCAAAGTTAATTTCCAGTGAATGCAAAGATTTTCATTGAAATTCAAGACACACTTGCTATTATGCTGTCCAGGAGGGGGCGCTCCATGCAGTAAAGTCTGCAGCTCACAGGTTAGCAGGAAGCAACTGGTAGGCTTGTAATAAGCACTTTTGTGCTACTGCATTGAGCAAATTATTCCAATATAACCAAACTTACCCTATTTTAAAAGACAGAGCTGAATGTATGCAGCATTTCACACCCATGGTCGATTTTTGGAAGATGTGTAGATTACCCATTCCAAAATAACTTTCCCATGCATTGATTCATTAGATGCCTTTTAAAGGACATCACATAAGCAAGAATTGTTGCATCCACACTGGCCCTGAATGACACCCCTCCACACACACACAAAGGAGCCCTCAGTTCCTAATTGACTTGTTTTAATTTTCTATTTCATCATTTAACCAGTTCTGCTTATCAAGGGCTCATCTTCCTGACCCTGCATGTGCAGTCCCTCCTGGCATCTGAAATGCTGAGAAAGACAGAGATTAAAAATGAAGCTTAAATTCCAATTTACGTAGGCTCAGGAATCTTGACAAATTGGTTCCATGTACAGCTTTATCTACCCCTTGTGATTTTAACCAAGCGTCTCAATCTGCCAGTGGGAATTCTCAGAAGGGTAATTTACAGCTCTACTGATTGGTTCAGGCAGTCATTCAGCACCTTTCCAGTCCTCCGTCTCCAGTGTCATTATTAAATCACCGACTTAGGAATTAGTGCAAGGCCGAGGCCATTTGATTTTCAGCAAGTCCAATTAACTTTATTTTATACTGACTGGCTGGCTGAGCTGATCTAATAGTTAGCAACCCTTGCCAATGAACAAGAAAGAAAGCAAAAGGCTCCTCACTGACTCCTCCATCTATTTGAATTTTAAATGCAAATTATTTTTAGACATAATTTATGCCTACATAATAGCATTTGGCTTGTAATTAAAGGGGGAGGGGAAAAACAAGGAATGTGTCTGTTATTCATCATGCCAGCATTTCAATAGTCCTGCAGACTCCAAGTTGGTACATTTTTTCAACAGGATTTTCACAGAAGACTCAAATCAATAATGCAGGAAAGACAAACAATAATGCCCCTCAGAGGAACAGTAGAAAAATCAACACTGCATCAGTGTCTGAAAACAACACAATGCTGATTTCTTTACATTATTTGGTTGTATATAATGTTATGATGCCAGAAGCTGTTTTCGTCTCAATATCCAGGGGTTAGGAATAGATTCTAGTCTGCCAAACAGTAAAGGACACTGCACAGGTAGGGTACTCTGCTATGAAGTTCACACGCTGGTAAATAAGAGACATCTGCTTTGGTTTATGGCATTAGAGCACTGTGGACATGGAATTATGGACACTCCCTTGAAATAGGGCAGATCTAGCAGAAGCATGTCATGTAAACCCGAGGATACCAATTTCAACATGCCAAGGCGTTATTACAAGTAAGGAAAAACATTGGAAGCAAAACCAAGGATACTGATCTCAATATGCCAAGAAATGGTCACTGGGGTCCAGAGGACCATGTAAGGTGTGCCCAAGAGTATCCGTCCGGTATTTTTACTTTTATTCCTGACCAAAGTCTCTTGTATCATATGACAGACTGCTTTTGAATATCTGCATTTCAAAAAAACATTTTCTGTCTGGAATGGAAAGCTGGAAAACAACACCTATCTGTAGATGCTACATTGTTGGAGGATCTTGGGGTAATATATACAAAAAAGCAAATGAGTGATGAAACAGCAACAGATTTAACACTGTCAAGATAAACATTTTTTTCTGTCTTTCCACTAAGACAACTGGAATTTAATGAATGCCGTAAGCCATTAGCTGAATGGAGTTCCACCCAACTCAGTACTTATGTTAGGAATACTATTTTAGGGGGATCTATAAAACTCTAGTGGGCTAAACTGGGGACTCAGGCAACCTGGTTTAAGCCCTTTGTTTCTTGTGCAACAGAAGCAGCTTGCAATACATCAGCACAGAAGAAGCCGCCAGCCTGATCTACTGCATTGCAGCATCACTGGAAATGGCTGCAAGATGGTGCTACTTTTACCAGTCCTGAAAAGATCAAGTGACACAAGGAGCAACTGATCACTCAGACACAAACAGAGGTGCTTACTGAACCATCCATTCCCCTCCTGTTCCCCAGGGCACTAACTCTGATACTATCTGAGAGAAACATCATCAAAATATAAACCTTCCTACTGCCCCTCAGATCCTATCTGCACATAGTCAAAAGCCACATATGCATATTGCATGACATCAGGCACAGAAAAGAGAAGTAGGTTTCTGAAGAAACCTTTCACTTGCAAAAACAAACGCTCTTATGGCCTGGAATAAGTTTGGAGGTGAATGGAGTATGTCTGGGAACGTTTCAGAAACAAAGAAAAGGCGTGCAGAACTTCCATGGCTAAAAAGGAGGGCTGTGAGATACTGGCTTGGATCTAGACAGTGTCAGAGTGGAGTCACCAGAACCCATGCCACTTAAGTTCATAATCCATTGTTACTTAATGTCCCACTGGTTTCAATATGGTTTGGGTTACCTCAACATGGATCCTTTTTATGCACATACTACTTATTTTTCTTTTTTAAAATGCCAGTTATGTGCTAGTTCCATATATTTCATACATGAGTACCAGAAACTGGCTCTTTTGGGGTTGTTATAGGATTTCTGGGAAAATGGTGGAATATAGAAACAACAATTATTTCACAGACCAATGGTTTCAAAATGGTTTTCATTAACTGACATGGCCCTATATTGCAGCAGCGAAGTTAAGTCTACATAGAGCCTTAAAGCAGAGATTAGGAACGCAACTGTTTTGTAAGCAGCTAAAATGCTGTAACGCTGCCTTAAAATGCTTTATTTTCTCAGGTTTCTAAATGTTTTAGAATTCGCCCCTTCTGCCAGTCAGCACACACTGTAGAGAATTATCTGTTCTATCTCCACACTGTCCTTGTCGAGATCATTTGTGCTCCTTTCCCTTTTTATTTTCATACAGCAGGCAGGCACTTGACAGCTACCACTGCAAAACACGCAACATCAACAGCAGTATGTAGGTGACAGCTTGTGTTGTGTCAGAAGAAACGCATGCAGCCTTACTGCAATGTGAGGGCGATGCAATGGCATCAGCCAATCCCTTGCATATCTGCAGCATCCCTGAGGCAAGCATCGTACAGCAAGGTAGCAGCGTGGGTGTGATATGAGCGAGGGAATGTCAGCATGAAAAGATGCTCTGCCATTAGAAAGCCAGGCGAGCAGCAGGAGGATGCAAAAGCGTGTCATCATCCTGGAGTAGGAAAGTGAAGCAACGCTGACAGAAGGCAGTGAAAACAATATACTAGGCCATAAGAGAAAGCCCACACATTCCTTGCATGTCAAGAAAAATATGTTTTTAATTCAGTGTAATGCTTTCTTGGGAGCATGCTTCAGCATCTCCTTCTGTGGTTGATTATGTCTGTACCACACCCTTCCTCCAAACAAGTCACAGTAGTATTTTTGGCTTTACAGTATGATGTAAGTTAGGCTAAGATGCAGTGACTTCCCACAAGCCCAAGCTTCACGATGGAGGGAAATGTGGGTGGACCTATACCTGTTCCCCAGGTATAGGTGGACCTATACCTGTACTACCCTAATCCAATTCTAACTCTTGCTACTGCACTATGCTGAGTGAAAAATAACCCCATATTGCGCAGTTGCATGACACGCACACATAGCATTGGCACTTTATGTTGCCACTTAAGCTTGTTCAAATCCTTAAGGGTGCCATTCCATGCATATGTAGACACAAAAAGTCTTACAACTGCCAACATTCCAAAGGCAGCAACTCTCAGCCGAGGAATGCTGAGAGTTGCAGGACCTTTTTCTGTCTAAATATGCGTTGAATTACGCCCAAAGCCTTATGGCCTCTGACTTACACATCAGTGCAGTTCAGAAAGGAAACCAACGGCGGAGGTGTCCCCAACCAGGTGCATTCCAGAGGCTGACACAGGGGCTGAGAGTGTTGAAATCCCATCTCAGCCATGATCTCACTTAGGACGCCCAGTTTCGCATATACAAAAATGCTGCTCTCCCTTACAGGGTGGTCACTAAGGATTTTACGTGTATACCAAGTATACATATGAAGAGTTTGGAACACTTAGGGGAAATGCTCTAATATAATGATTATTAAACACAAAATGCTGTGACATGCGATCATGTGCTTTTTTCAGAATACCAGGGCTTCTTTCTTGAACTTACCCAGAGTTTATTTAAAAAATCATGATGGTTGATCTTTTAACCATTTTTTTAAGTGTTCCAGATGTTAGCAAAGAATTTCACTACGTGACCCTCTTCCATTCATTCTTTCCCCCTTCTCTTTCTGAATTGTGCCAGAAGGTCAGCTTTCTTCTTTTGATGTTTTCCCATCTTCTGTTTTCACACTGTATCTGTGACATAGATGTATTTTTAACTAGATCCCGTATTACTAGTTCCAAGAGCTTGCTTATGGACCCAGTACAAAAACAATATTCCTAACCCTTGAAGTTTAGTTCAAAGGAAGGATGATGGGGAACTAAAGCATGTATCATATATATAAGATTTGAAAGAGTATTTGAAATGAAAGGTGTAAAATGCAGAATCCTATTAAGATGCTTGGCCTATTGAGAAAGCTTGGCTTATCAGTTCTGTAATTTTAAAAATCCACAGGTGAAGAAGTAAAAGGATATGAAAAGAAGAAAGCCCTATTTCTTTTCACAAATACTCTATGGCTTTCAGAATTTTCTATTGCTGTAATCAGTTGCAGTACAGATATATTGTTGGTCCCTGTGATGCTTTGGATTGGTGAAGTTTGCATTGCGGTTCCTGGTCTACTGCCTTTTCCTTGTTAAACAGAACATTTTCTGCCTATAGCACTTCAAGTATGAGCTCCAGCTCAAAATTCAGATATAGAAACCCACTGCTGTAGCCCAGCTCTGTTAAAAAGTATTTTGTACAAATCACCCGTACCCCTCCTTTTTAAAAATGTCTTTGTTTGCTTTTGTACTGATCTGGAAAAAGAGTGGGTGGATAAAAAATTAAACTACATTTAGGAGGGCAAGAAGAAATCGTAAATGTTTCTAGGCCACGGGTGGTGAAAGCAGAAGCGAATCCCCCCCTTCCTGCTTTAAACCTTCATAAATCATCATCATCCACTCTTCAGCCAAGAGGCTCCCAGATCAGTTTGCAAAGACCAGTAATAAGACAATACTGTCCTCAGTCGTACAATCTAAACATCACTAACCAAGAGAAGGGATTGGAAGGAGAGAGAGAAATGGCAAATGACGGCTCAGGTTCTTTGTCACAATGTTCTTCTCAGTGCTTTGCCTGGCAGCAAGGGAAGATGAAAGTTCCCTGCGGCCACCCCTGTGGCCAACGGATCGGTCCAGGCTGCTCTTACAAATGCTAGAATGTTCATCCTGGAAGACAGTGGCAGAAGGCTCCCTATGGCCCTTGAGCACAATAGCTCTCCATCTACTTCAGGTGTGGCGGGGAGCTCTTGAAATCTGCGGTCAATTAAGCTGCCCTGTTCCCCCACAATACCTCTGTTCTAGGGGTATTGTTGGGGGAAGAAAAAGATAGTAACCCTCATTTTTTAAAGGTTACTTCTTTCTAGGTCAACTGGCATTGTAAATGGCAAGGCCGGAAGGCTTTGGATAGGGGTACTATAGAAATGCTGAAATTAAAGATTAGTAGAAGGCGGTAATACTTTGGCATGGTGCCCTGGGTCACAATGAAGCCATACGGCTTTCCTCTCTTCAGTGCAGTAAACAAAGACTCCACAATGTCTGCAAATACAGAAGTGTACTATCTGTTTCAGTGATGAATGAACTGAGACCACTGAAAGAGATGAAAGACCAGTGCAGATACTGGGGGAAAGATAAATGCATTAGGAAATCCTTTTCAAAAGCACCTAGTATGGACTAAGCTGCCCTGGCAGTGATTCAGGTACTGACTTTACCAACCTTCAATTTCTATTCTGAGAAATTTTGTTTGAAAATAAATCTGCTCAGACATATATTGAACTGAAGGAGTCTGAACCCGAGAATGAAAAATGGTCTTTTTGCCATTTTTATCACCACAGCAAGTAGCAATTATATGGAGAAACCATTTTTCTTTCAAAAAGTTGGAGCTTATGAGTAATAAACAAACAAACAAAGCCTTACCATAAACTTGGCTTTAAATCTAATCTCTTTAGGAATCAGAAAATTAGTACTGTGATGGAGCTATATGATTCATTTTAACATATTCTTGAGTTGCTCATTCTCTATATTACTTTTATTTGTAACTGCAAGAATGCAGTCTTTGACACAAAGGAAATGACGGCTCAAGCTGCAATCCTACATATTTACCTGAAAGTAAGTTCCTGTGAATTCAATGGGTTTACTTTCAAGTAGACATGCATAGGATAGCATTGTTAGCAAGGAAACCTTCACCAAGGAAAAATCCTATTTTGCAACTGATGTGGAAAGCACATATAGTTTCAGTATGCAGCAGCGGTATGGACGTGCAGCTCCATAACCAACTAGGTCTTCCCAGGTCCACCAAAATTGCCATGTGTTTAAAAACATGCATCTCTCCTTCATATCTTGCAGTGCTACACATTGAACATATGAATACAGCAAACATGCTTGCTGTGAAAGGTGTCAAAGATCCTTTTGATATACTTGGGTACAATGCTGATTATTTAATCATTTAAATACCTATATGCCACTGTTCCACTTTTCAGTTTACAGTGCAACTAAAAAAGCAATTAAAAATCTATTAAAATTTAAAGAACAAAATACCACCGAACAAATGCTGCAAACAACTGAAAACAAATGTGACTCAATGAAGAATGAAGAGCTACCATTAAAACAGCAGCACTGAGTTATCATCCAGTAAACACTGAATGGGTGAAATGCAGTACAGTAAATCACATTTTAACCATTAAAAACCCTGACTAATAAAGCAGTCTTAACATGGTACTTAAATTATACTAACACAGGCATTTCCCAAAATAATTCAAAGGGGCTGGATTCCATGGACAGGCCACTAATGCTTAACTGGCCTCCCTCCCTCTCTCTGGTACCTATCCATCTAAACTCTAAAAGTAGAGCATTCAGAAAAATATATCTGATTCACTACCATTTAAGGGGTAAATAAGTGACTTTTAAGCTATGTCCTGTTGTGGTCTCTGTGGTCAGCCTCTTGATCATTGGTGACAAGTTCAAACAGAAGAGGCATTCCAATGTGTTTTTGGTGGCTGCTATCCACTTGAAAATCTGTGGAGTTGCAGATTTGACAAACTATTTTTTTTCCCATTTCAGCTTTCAAGGGCTGGGGATGTATACCAAGCATGTATGTTCAGAGTCCCAAAATGAAGTGAGAAAGAAGCGATCTGGGCTTATTTAAATTAGGGTTTGCAAAGGTTGGTGCTGCTCCTAGCAAAGCAGAAATACGAAATGAGACAATACTGAACCCCCAATTTTGGAAACTTTAAATCCAGTTGTTATGCAAACATGTCTCAATCCCGGACTTTCACTAGGGGATTATAGAGAGAATGGAGGCAGTCTTTATAATGACCAAACGGGAGATAATTTTAAATGCTGTGCTAGATTTTTAAAAATCAGTTGAAATGAAATTGGATAGCTTTACCTAGCAGTTGGATGGAATGAACCCTTCAGAGAATAAAGTGCTTGTAAGGTCAGTATAGGCTGATGTTCTAGGTTTTTTACTATTCCAAATTTTACAAAGCTGTTAGCTGCCCTGAGCTTTTGAGGATGCAGTAGGTTAAAACAACATGCAGGGACATTTCCAGTTCCTAAAATAGGCAATAGGTTCTGTTGAAAGATCTTTCAGTAAGTTACCCCTTTCCCTTATGTCTTACTTTTCTAATGCTTGAATAGGTAACAGCAACTGGATCACACATCACTTTAAGCAATGATGTGGTTTATTGAAATCTGACTTGTTGTATCCAAACTTATCCCTGCAAACAAACCACATTAACCATCTAAAATATTCAGATAAAGCCATGCTTTGCTGTTGCCTTACAAAAGATGTTTTGTCATGATAAACCCAGACCCATAAGTTATCTCTGGGCTTGTATGTCATGCTGCCTGCCCTGAAATGGAGAAATTCGACAAGAACAACCTGAAAAGGAAACTGCTCTGAGAGCCGGCAAAATGGAAATGAAGGAAACAAGCTGCATTGTTTGCTCATCTACAAGACAAACAAGCCATGATTAACATAAACAATGGCTTAGTGTTGCATTGGAATAAATGCAACCAGTAAAAAAGAGGAATGAGCAAGCAATACTTGAATCATCATCTCAGCAAAGAAACCAGAGAAATGAAAGTTGCACTGATAGTATGTACCCTGTGCAAACCTTGCAGTGGTTCATGTTCACAACCTTGCAGTGGTTCACAAACCTTGCAGTTGTTCATGTATAACTCCACCTACAACAACTCAGCAATTCCTGTGGAAGAGCCACTCAAACAGTCCCACTAAACCAATCCATTTTCCTATCATAGACGTTGCCATCTCCAAAACCTATGGAAATAAAAGCCAGAAATGCACAGATTCCAAAGTGGAGGAATGACTTTTATCGGTAAAATAAATGTCCTGATCCAACAGGACCATCCAAGCAGCCTGCCAGGGCTTGGGCCAGCCAATCTCCCAAAACGGAGATTTTGAGAGCTGGCAACAAGATGAACGGGGCCTATTCAGAATCAGGCAAATCCTGTAAGACAGGTAAGTGGAGCAGTGCAGCAAAGAGAAAACTGTGAACAGTTCTGTATGTCATCATATATGAAAATCATACTGTTATCTTTGGTTCCTAACAGGGTGGATAAAAATCCATGTTTTTTAATCAAAACATTAGATTTTATTAAATTGGATTTTTAAAAATGCTTTTTGAGGAAAAAACCTACCTAAAGACAGTTTTCTGTTTAAGATACCTTATACTTTAAGAAGTTATTCATCATGAAAGGATTAGTTTTTAATTATGTAGCATGAGGCTGTATATTCATGCAATGTTTACATTTTTGAGTAAATGAATTCCATTAATCCATTCAAATGCCATGCTCTTCCAGAGGCTTCTGTGAGATTACTGAACCATTCTTCTGTCTTGAAGATATTGTCACAGATGCTTGGTTTACAGTTCTCAAAACTGTGAATGTGTGTCTGTAGAGATCACATGCCTCTTATTCACAACAAAAATGTTATAAAATAAGCATAGAGTTGAGAAAAAGACCTTAATCCCATTGCTCCTTTGCAAATCTATGTACACAGAATCAACACCCTACCTCTTAAGTGCCAAGTTTCAAAATATTCAATGAATGAAAGATCATTGGTAGTGGAACAGATCTGCACAAGAAGCTAAGTGCGAGGAGGGAAGGGCAAGCAGTAAAAATGAAGGTGAAACCTTCTGAGCAGAAAACGAATCTTTGGATCTTTTTCTACATAGCCTGAGGTTTATCTCATAGTCCTTTCCTTGGAGGAGAAAACCTATAATGGCAGGTGTAAAAGAGAGACATGCATGCAAAACCATGATTGAAATCTAGCCTTATTGACTAGTGATTTAAATCATGATTAAAATCAAGTCCACCCTGATGCATAGTGATATGTTATAATGCTACACTGTGCAGCATCCCATCCACATTAGCGTGGAAAAAGTGTATGTTATGAAGCACCCTTGAAAGAAGTCTGACCTGAGAATGGATGGAAGCTTTACAAGGGAATAACCAGTCCTCGACTCGGTGTCATAAAGTGACCGTTGTACATCAGAGCATTTTTCTGTTCATACCGTCAGCACACTGAAGGACTTATCTGATTTAACCATAGCAGGCACGCAGGACTGGGCACCCTACAGGAACCATGGGTATTGCTATTAACGTTGTTATTGCTGTTAAGGCCCGAATACTCTTTCACTATTCACAAGAACTTCAGGATGACAATGAGAGGCTAGTTTTGTATAAAATTATGCTGCTGGTCGTCATGCAGTTTTTCAGATCAAAGTGGTTCATTGTGCTTAGAAGCGGCTCCACAAATGCCTACAAAAGCTACATCCCACACTCAGCTTAATTATCACAGTATGTATTCGAGGGGAAGTCAGTGCATTTCCTGAGAGCCTTTAGCAAGAATATTCTTTCAGGGCAACAGAAGTGCTGGAAAGTGCTACAGGATTATAACCTCATTGACTACTGGGTCACGACTTTCTCTGCGTTCTCATTCATCAAGCACATTTAGTGTTTCAAAGAACGCTGGTGCTGCTGGCTTTGACAGGATGACAGTAACTAGGTGGTATTGGGCTGTAGAATTGATATATCATTAGTGGGGCAGAAACTGAAGTTGGACTTATGGTTATAACTGGGGAAATTACTTCAGGTAGTTAAGTGATTTATAAAGGGGTGCCCATGTTTGGCAAATTCTTAAGCCAATGCATTCTCTGCTGCACATTTTTAAACTACATGATCATGCAAAATTCCCATCACTATGACAGGCAAGGTTTGCATGGAATAAAAACCAATAAATCATCTATATTTGCAGATACTCCTGAAGGAATAGGATGTGTGCGATGCTACAGCATTCCTTTGGTGTGTTTGGGATAGTAACAAAGGTGGCACACAGGTTTTGGTCCCACTGGTTAAAGTCCCCAATCTGGCACTTCACTCCTTCATATAAACACTTTCTGCGTTTCTTGGTCACACTAAAATGAGATGGAATGTTGGGATTCTGGCAGATAGATATTGAGCAATATTATTAAACTTAATATTATAAATACTGAACTTATCCTGAGTTAAATACTAGTGTATATGATTTCCTCATCACCCTGCCTAGCTTATGGCTGGTGCGGAGAGGAGTTAGTTATATATACTAGCAACTACTCAGGAGCTGTGTTAGGATGGCTATCTAGCGAAAAAGGAGAAGACATTAACAAAAGGAAATTATTAACCCCCGAGTCTGGAAATGCAGAAAAACTATTTAGGAAAAAACCCCCAAAAATGTTTAAACAGACTCCAAAACAGCACAGCCATGACTGAGCCAACTCAGGCTAAATAATGGTAACTTGGGGGTGATGGGGAAATAGAAAACTAGGGAAGAGGAGGCATGGAGTAGAGTATACTGAAACAAAGTGTAGCAGGTAGAAGAAACACTAAACAAGAACACAGTGCTTTTGGTCTTAAAAAAAAGTGTCTAAAATTTTCTGAGCACTATCCAAACATTAACTGACAAACTGCTTCAACATCTAGTTCATTCAAATTTCAGGAGACCCCTGATCTAAAGGAATAGAAGACCTTAGGGTGAGCTAAAATCAAGAGGGCTAACTCACTGGTGTATCCTTGCTACTCTGCCTTGGTTATAGATATTAACTGTTCTGTTTATCTAAATATGGTAACTTTTTTTTGAAACTGTGCATGCTACATAAACAACAACAGGGCCCATTAGAGGGAAATGTAACAGTAGTAGTAACATACAAGAGGTTGCTTTATATTCAATTAATCCAATGAACTTCAGGGCCTCTGGCATTAGAAAAGCTATAGCTTTCAGTAAAACTCTTCTCACAAATATTCTGAGATCCTTTAAATGGAGATGCCAGATCACTCCTGAACCAAGCATGACTAAATTGTGGGCATTTCTCATTTGCAATGAGAATATATCCAGCTTTGTTCTATAAGTCTCTTATAGCCTTTCCTCCTTGTATAACCCACAATGCTAGCCAACATATCACATTCTTACAGAATTTGTCCTCTGAAGCAAAATTATCCGCAGAAACGCAAATCCCTTTAATTCATACGATATAATCTACTTGCCATACATGGATTTCCTTAGCTCAGTTTATGCTTCTCTGCTACAACATTTAGGCTTCTTTGATTCAGAACGCACAGTAACTTGTTTTCCCCAGATGTATTCGTATGAATTCATTGCATCCCACATAAGAGGTGGGTGGCATGAGCAATGGCTCTGCAGCAAATGGATACTGTTTTTTTGGCAAGAGGGGGAAGCAAGCTGTCATCAGTGCTAATGATAGATGCATCTTTAGCATTCAGCACAAGGCAAATCTGTCACGTCTATGTTGCATTGTTTCAATGGTGGCAATTTATGGGTCAATTTCCCCCTATCAAGACAATTCTATTTAAAGCAATCAATCTACCCCCAAAGAAAGCTGATCTGATAATAGCTTAATTTCCATAAACTAGAGAAAATAGCCAAAAGTAAAATGACAAAGAACGCAGTATAGCCAACATACACGGGTTAGGCCTTAGTGGCAGCTAGTAATTGAAACTGAGATGCCAACATCAATGTAATTTCACTTTCCATTAAGAAACTTGAACCTAGCATAATAAGGAGGTGCTTGATATTACAAAATAGCATAGGTAATCTCCCACTTTAGGAATTCACTTGAACAAAAATTAATAGCTGTGTGAAAAAAGATCAAAATAGTTTTAAATAATAATGTACTTCGAGGCACACTGAGATGATTGAGGCAAGATCACTGACTGCAGAATACCGGAAAATATCTGAATAGAAAAGCACTGCAGTCAAAATATTCCAGTTATTAGTGTAGCCCAACACAAATCTGAACAGTGACAGAGATACAGAAAGCACTAGACTGATGTACATACAACTTCACATACTAAATAAAAAGCTACCACTGGCCATGATGATCTATGGCCGAAGATAAAGTTCATTACTTCACCCCTCCATTCCTTTGATACTAGCCCTTTATAACTGGAATTAGGAATCAAGAGTTCAGTATAATAATACAAGCTCAGTATAATTAGAAAAGTTTTGGTCACAAGAGAACTGAGAATGGTTCGCCTCGGATAAAGCTGCATTTGTTTATTTATTTATTTCTACACTGTCCATTATGCAAAGTGGCTCTCAGGGCAGTTTACAAAGTCGTGACAATATATACAATAAAAACCATAATGTTAGCTCAAACATAGAAATGTCAATAAAATAGCAAAAAATAGCAAAAAATAGCAAAAAAGGACTAATAGCCACAAATTAAATTAATCCAGGGATATAGTAGCAATGAAATATAATAAATATCAAATAGATAAAATGATAAGTATTTTTAAAAATTATTTTTAACTATTAAAATATTGGGCAAATAAAAAGGTTTTTCCCAGGTGCAGAACAGAGTACAGAAAGGGCACCAGGCAAACCTCTATGGGGATTCCAAATCAGGATGCCACCACTAAAAAGGCCTTTCGCCTCATAGCCACCCTCCTAATTTCCTTCAGAGAGGGCTCACGGAGGAGGACCACAGATAACAATCTTAGGGTCCAGGTAGGAACATATAGGAGGTGTTCCTTTAGGTAACCTCATAAGGGGAGGTTAACAGGTTTATATGAATATTGTAGTACAGAATCCTTGAAAGGCACAAGTGCTAACAAACTGATAATGAATCATTGCTCTTTGTTTTGGTTGTGAATGAAATTGCTTGTTTTATCAATGCTATCCTGCTATCCTGTTGACTTGAATGCCCCAGTTTATGCAGGGCAAGGGTGACCAGATAGCTGCTGGGGGGCAGATGTTATCATGGAAAGCCTACACTGCAGATGCTGAGATCATGTGGTCAAAGGAATCAACCTGTTCAATACTAAGAGGTTAATTAAAAGAAAATGGATAAATATAAATAAGAACACAAAACATAAGGTTAATGAAGCTTTTTCTGCCAATTTACACACTAGTACTTTGTATTCTCCTGCCTGTAAAAGGTAAGTAGGTGATCACAAAGCAATGATGACAGGATTTTGGATTTAAGTCATGTTAGTATCTCTCCTGTTCAAGATCATGGTCCAATTCACATGTTGCAGTTATATGCAGGGGTTCCTTTACAAAAAGTATTTGTCCAACAGTTGAGCCATTGTGGGAAAATCAGCATATATTTCATAATATGTGAAAAGAAGGACAAAAATCATTTTTAGTCTGGTACATTATCAGGAACACTGCATGGCACTTGTGCATTTAGCTGGAAACACACGTGCAAGTTTCCAGTCTCTTGGTTGTCCCACCAGAGATGGTGCAAGCCCTAAAGCTTGTTTACATGCTGTTAAGATGTAGCTTGAGAAGGAGGTTGATGTGTTCATGAGAAAGAGGTTGATGTGTTCATGGTGAAGCAAATAGTCATGTTGCAATTTAACTTGCTTTGGCAGGAATTCCATGCTTGGGAAGAAACATACCTTGGATCATCTGAATGTCCACTCAAGTCTTGAATACCAAAAGAAAGATTACATGTGAAATGGTCCTGAGAAGATATCATGCTCATGATTGTTCCCATGGTACACAAACTTGGCTGAATAAATTGACCCACAGGACCTTACCACATTGCACACGTTTTCTGCACATCCACACAGTGAATTCTTCAACATATGAAGACACAGATCTACAAAGATGGGATGGTTAGCTACCTAGGCTACGTGCAGCTATCTGGTCTTTGCTCATCCTCTGACTTCATGTACTCACAAACACATCTCCTTTGCAATTGGGACTTGGGATGTTGCTCTCTTGCAGAAAGCCTTAAGAATCCTCAAAGATTCAATGGTAATTGGAGAAAAAGAGGGGAGGGGCATCTCCTCAAGCAATATGAAACTCCCTAGAACACCATTAGCTTAACCGTGCCATCTTTTCCTTCTCTATCATCTTGAAGGAGTCCACGATGATGATCAGACTATGAGGGAGTGGAAGAGGTGAGGAGGAAGCAAGCTCTGATATTTGTATCTTACTTCAGCACATTCTGGTAATATATTTGGCAAAATTGATACTGGAAACTTTTTTACCATACCCCGTCTGCCAATGTCAGGTGACACTGGAAGTACCTTTTTGGGGTTTTGTTATTTTCCAGATGAGAACTGCAACAAAATGTAGTCGTGCGGAATGATTATGTTCAACATTCCTGGCAGCTGGCCACCATGTCCTCCTACACAACACTCCATATTTGTTTCCCCTTGCATCTGGTTTTCCATTTCCACCACTCACTTACCCATCAGCACAGTCAGTTCTCAGTGGGCTGCTTGGGAGTTCCATTTCTCCCCCATCCCCACAGATGCTTGTATTTCTGCAAATCTTAGGATTCCCTAAAGTTTGCTGATACATCTCTCATTTGCAGTTTCATCTATATTAGAATTAGCATTCAGAGAACTGAGATTACTTCAGGTAATAATCTCTCTCATTATAGCAAACTGCTTTAAAGACCTGTATTATTGGAAAGATATGATACAAATGTTCTAAAATAAATGAACATTTGGTAACCTTATCAAATGCTGCTATAATTGCTAATGCATTGTATAATGGTTGAGGAATATGGGTATCATTGGTAAGCAGTGTCTGTTTTCATTTTTCAAAAGCCACATCAATTGTTATGTTATGGTAAAGCAAAAGAGACATCAGTCACCTGTTTAACTCTTCCTTGTTTATTTAAGGGCTGCTTGTTTTTTAAAAGGGATTTTTTTTTTTTACAGAATAATACAATGTGCATGTGTCAGAAAAAAGATACTAGTATCTTTTTGAAGAGGCCAAATTAATACTATTTAAATATTTGAGGCAAGCTATCTCAGAAATACATATGGATCAAAAGACTGGATGTAAACTTTAAACAGGAGGCAAAAAGGGGCAGACAGAAGCGGACTAAAAGTGAAATTCCGTTGCTTGCCCATGTATAAAACCAAGTCAAGATAATGTTAATAACTAAAGAAAGATATGGTCGATTGCTGGGGTCAAGTATTTGTATCAAATTTTACCATGTATGTAAAGCTGAAAGCTTATACTAGAATTACTATGCAATGCCATGCTTGCTTAGGAAAAAGTCCTACAACTCAAGGCTTTCCCCAGCCATTCATGCTGGCAAGGCATTGCTGAGAATTATAGATCCGTTTTTTTAATCTAACGATTTAACATCTAATCTAATCTAGTACTTCTTTACATAGTCTTTTAAGTGCACATAACCCTTTGGGTGCCAACCATTTTGTTTAGAAAGGAGAGTCTTCAATTCCCAGCATGCCCCAGCAATGTGCACCAGGGAATGCTGGGAGTTGCAGGCCTTTCTTAAGCCTAAACGTTCATAGAATGTCACCTTATTAAAGGTCGCTGATGCACGTGTACGTTACCATAGTCCAGCTACTAACTCAGGCTAGAAATATATGATGTAAAGGGTCCTCCGCATCTACCTTATCAAATAATATGTAAAGTTTTAGAGGATTTATTATTTTATTCCCACACATCCAACACAGTGCTGCATACATACACAAATACATCCCACGAGTATGTGTCTACCGGCCTCACAGAGGGGCCTTAAAATAAAATAGTCACTCAGGAGGAAGAAGTGTGCGCTCCCTCGGAAAGAGGAACGGAGCGAGAAAGCGCCGGAGGCGGCCGCTCCCTCCCGCTGCCCGAGCCGATTAAAGTGAGAAAGGGGCGCGCGGACGCTTCCAGCCAATCACAGCACAGAACCCCAACGCCACCGAGCCTCTGACTCCCTCCAGTGCGAGGGCGTTAACAGCCCCGGCAGCTCGCACCCAACGGTCATCCCAGGCCGTCCCAACCACTCTGGGCGATGGGAGGGGGGGAGAAGAAGCGGGATTGCACCTTACAAAGCAGTTAAAAGGGGCGGTTGGCCTGAAAGAACCGACGAAAATGAAGATAATCCAACCACGGAGGGAAGGTGGGGTGAAAGATCCTGAATGTTAGTAAAGGGGGGGATAAAAATGGCTTCGACACCCCCTCGCTCCAGTGAGGTGCCGGTGCCCGGACTATACCAAGCGGGGAAGAGGGGAGGCCCAGAAGGGGGCAGCCCTTTCTCCCCCTGTCCGGGGCGGATGGGGTATCCCGATCAGGGCGGGGAGGGGGAAGCGGACCGTACCTCTCCAATAGGGAGGGGGAAATGGCAGTACCCTATACCTCTTCCCCCACCCGCAGGAGCGAACGGTTTGTCCCGGCCCCGGCGCCATCTTGGGTGCGACTAAAACAACAACCCCAAAACCCTTGATGGGGCCTTGCGAAAATCCTGAGCTAAATTCCCTTCCCGGACCGGCCCATCGCTTTACCTGAGGGGGTTCAATGAAGGTGTCGTGTCCAGGCCGGTTCTCAGGGCCGCACCGCAGACCAAACCCGCCCACCTGTCCTCACCTCACAATGGTAGCTGCAGAGAGGGGGGGTGTCCGCCCATGGCTCATTACCATAATCTGCCTAGCAACAGCCGCCAGAGCCGCGAGCTGATTGGTCCATCGTCACGCTCGTCTAAAACGATGACGCCGGAAAAATCCTTAGGAAGCTCACACCAACTACTGCACGAAGCCTGAAGGCTTAGGGGGAGGGGGCAAAATCCATGGGGAGAGAGGAAACCCCCGCTCCACGTTCGGGCCTGCATTGCTAAGGCAGCAATATCCACCAATCACAGCAGATGTCTCAACCCGTCGTTAACATTGCAATAAAACCGCGCACCAATCACGAATATCCTCTTTATTAAAGCGTCCCTGGCAGGGCGGTCAGACGGAAACAACTCAGCGCCCCCTGTAGATAGAATGACTATAACGTATAACAGCGCCCTCTACTGCCGGGGTGGTGGTATGATGTTTATATCTTTAGGCGACCCCTAGTGAGGAAGATTTATTATTGCATCCTATTAATACCCTGCCTCTCTTCCTCGGGCAAGGAACTCGAGCAATTCCAGCGTGTTTCCAGGACTGCTGTGCGCCGACTGGTTCGCCTTGGGAGAGAACCAGCAGCCTTGCCAGAGTTGCACCCCGCCTTTCCCACCGTCTGTTTCACAGTCCATTTGATGATGCTTTAGCAAGAGCTTGTTATCCATGCCCACTGCACTCTTCTGCAATTAGACGAGTCTGGGTGCTGAGTACATTTGCTACAGGCACAAAACACTTCTTTTCGAGGGGAAGGGTGAGCGTCTCCGACGTTCAGATAATTTACTACGAGGCACAGCAAGGACCCAGAGCAAGCGCTTAGCAACGCGCGCGTCCGCAGCCCCCTTCGCAATCGAAATCTACGGAATGGCTTGGAGATGACGCTGTTTTCCCCGTTCCTGACTGAAATCCACCATGGTAGTTGTAGGAACAGGAACAGCAGTGCGTGCGTGTGCACGACAAGGTCTTCTCTTGAGTGAATGCTCCACAGAACCAGGAGAGCAGTTAGCTCCTCACCCGCCCCTTCGGTTGCAGAGAACAAGAGGGGTGAGCGTGCGGTTATCTCAGATTTAACAAACCTGCAGTCAAGGGCACGTCCTTGGCTGCAGGAGATCTTAATTTGATAAATGCACGCATTTGAGGCCTGCTCTAATGCTGAATTTGGAATAATCCTGAGTCGCACAGCACTGAGAGTCAGAGCTGTGCAGGCAGCCATCCCGCTCTGTGCAAACACCGCCCTGGATACCAGGAAGGGCTCGGAGTCTGGCTGGCATCCAGACAGCGCTGCGAGCAAGAACAATGGCAGAGCGAGGGAGCTGCGCGGGAGGGGCCCGGGGCAGCACACGGATCTCTGTGCGAGCGAGGCAGCAAAGCGAGCGGCCGTGCCTCTCGATCGTCTCCTCTTTCGGGCCCGTGGCTTTGCAAGGCAAGCTCTGTGTCCTCTTTTTCATGAACTGAATGGCAGACTCGCATAGATTACGAAGCACATTCGACTGGCGAAGGGATCTCTTCCGCTTTTGGTATTGCATTAACATGCATAAGTGACTCATAAAGACTAAAAAGCATTCCCCGGAATCATTGGTAAAAATGCCCTCTGCGCCTCCCCAGCGCCAGCCTGCATTTGTAATACTCCAGATACTGCGGATGTGGTCGTGTCCCTTGTTCTTGCTTATGTGGCTCCTCCAGAGGAATGCCCTCCAAAAACTAGGGTGCTTCCCATCAGAGTCACGCACTGGGCGGAAATGCTGCGCTTGAGAGCTGCCCGGATCCCCTTCTGAAAGACTCGGGAGCGATCCTGAGCCACAGCGTGTTGTGCAGGTGCTGGAGACGAGACGCTGTATAAACAGGACTCACTATTAACTTATCAGACATGCCAAAGCACCAGTGTGAGCCTGGAGATGGATGAGATAATACTAACTAAACTTTCCATCCGAATGGATTTGGGGGAAGTCGGAATTTGCCTTCATATGTCTCGGCTGAGGGAGAATGGAGATCTGGCCAGGCTTGGGTCAGCAGAGGGCTGCAGGACTTTCCACCTCAGGAAATTATCTTCCCTGCTTCGGCTGGCACACATGCAGAGCTTTCAAAACAAAAATAAAACTCACCCTTGTTGCTGTAGAGTAATACGAAAAAGCACACAAGCAGTATTGTAGCGAATTAATCCCAAAAAGTAATTCAAAGAGCTTCAGTTAATGCTACAGTTCCTATATTTTGTTCTATACATTCTGCCTGCCACAGATTTGCCTTCAAGATTTCGTTTTGTATGTGGTGTTAAAGAAAAACTCTCCTAGCTCAACTATAAACAAAACTGAGTTTCTTTTCTACCCACTGCATTTCTAAAACAGAAAAGTATCAAGATACAATTGTTTGCCGGAATTAACCATCTTTTCCTTAGTTTGAAAGTTTAGTCTGAATAATACAGGGGATAACACTGGTTCTTCAAATACTGAATGTGTTTGATTATTCTGTTGGCCAGTTTCTACAGCTTTGATCTGATCATGCCAGTTCCAGAGGACCATTAAGCAAGGAAGTGAATTGTGGCTATTAATTTAGGATTGCCATAGTAAAATATGTAAAAATCTGTTAGCACAATTAAATATGTCTGATATTGTATCAAAATAATTAGGATACATTCATTCTTGCAGAAATCTAACACTTTGATTGTATGTAGTTCAAAACACTCTGATTATGGTGGAGGGCTGGAAGTTTAAAAGGGAGCACTTCTCCTTCCAAAACTGGAGTGATGTAAGATAGATTTTTAAAAGAAATCGGAGTCATCTTTCATCCAGGAACTCTCAAACAGCCATGTCACTGAACAATGCTATACCCGCAGATAGTGACGGTACTTCCATATTATTTAGCAAGCTGAAATTTGGTGCCTGCCATGTATGACATCCTGATTTTTTTAACCTGAAAGTGAGACATGGTTAAATTAAACAGTCAAAACTCAGGAGATGATGTTTCCCTCAGTATAGGAGGCTGCTGCTGCAGACAAAACCACACAACCACACACAGGAAGAAACTTGGGCCAATAGCGTTCCATTATTGGAACTCTATTGGAACTCTACAAAATGTCCATTAAGACATTTTGCTTATCGTGAGGCAACTGCATATTTTCTAGCAACATCCAAGAATATGCATCTGCACTTGCAAAATGTACACTGATTTTACCAGCATTTAATAACCTATTTCCAGCAGGGCATCAGATGATGGGTGTCATGTTGAAGAGCAAGCTTGTTGTGCTACATCAGTTTTCATGCTTTATAAACTGGCTGCCACTGAACAGAAAAGCACCTTATGAACATTCCATGCAAACATATTTAATACTCAGATCGGTTTCCTTCTCTGCACTAGGAAGATTAGTATATAATTAAACCCCCACCTGGGTCCTAGCAGGATCCAGGCCTTGAATTTGTAAGTGTTACGGAAAAAACATTTGCTGAAGAAAGAGCCAGTCTAATCCTGCACAACCTTAAATGAGCAATTGCTCAATGAAAAATTTAATTTTACTAGGACAATTTATGTGTGCAATGGGTGTGATATGAAAGAAGTTCTGGAGTTTGGGCATTAAAATTGTATAATCCATTATCAGTGGGTTGATTGTTTCCCTGGGAGTTTCTGTCTTTGTTAGCATTTGAATCAACACATATCACAGCCACCCTGCTTACCAAGTATATCCAACTCTTCTCTGGACTGGGCTGGGCACAGGGCGTAGTTTAAGGCCAGCATTCTATGCATGAATTTAGGAAGCTGCGCTACACCACGGGCAGTTCATTTTTCTCCTTAGCCCAGTAATGACTAATTTCCTTATTGTCCTAATCAGGGCTGGGCAACTTGTGGTCTCCAGAAGTTTTGACCTAGAACTCCCATCAAGAGAATCCTTTTGAATGCACGCCACTAAACTTTGGACCCTCTCCTGTGGGAAGGACCCGTGCTTGTATTTATGCATTGCATGCAGACCTTATGATGAAAGGCCCTTTATGCAAACAATAAATATCAGCAAGGGATTAGAAACAAGCCATTGTTGATAGGGGCTTTCATGGCTTCCTCTAGTATAGTGCCAGTAACTTCAGTCAGACTGAGGTTTATCATACAAAGAACATTATGACAAAGGACTATAAAAACAAATGAAGCTTTTCTCCTAGATTGGTTCTCAAATTTTCACTGAGTACTTACCTTTCCTTTTGGCAAGGAATATTAATTATATTAGAATTATCAATCTGAAAACATCATTAAAGCAGTTACGGCTGAATGTGTCTTTTAATAGTCCCTAGCTAATGGCACCAGAACTCTTACCTAGCTTAAACAGAAGTCCCTCTTGCTTTATAGACGAAAAGTCTGTTCGGTGAAATCTTTCATTCTACCAGTCCAGTTTTTCCTAACCATAAGTCTTAAGGCTGTGCATTATACCTACTATCAATTTTATTTAAATCAACAAAAAGGTAGGCAAATGCAGAAATAACACAAGGGCATTAACACTGATGCATTAATATTACTTGAAAGATTATTCATTGCTTGCTACAGACGGGGATAATATTCAAGGTACATAACTTAGAAGCAAGCTTGTAATATTTAGTTGATGAATTGACACTATTCATCAATATTAAAATTCTTTCGCACTGTGTAAAAATGCTCCCAATTAAGTGGTTAGGTTTGGGGTTTGCTTGTTTGTATCTTTTTGGTTAAGTATTCAGTCTTTTTAACATGATCTCTTATCAAGGGTGGGAGGGGGAGACAGGCAGGAATAAAAGATATTTTTGCTCCTCACACAAGGGGAGAACGCTTCTTCCAAGATAGAATTCATCAACCTGTTCCCTGTACCTTTTCAGGTGGTAAGGTTTGCTGAAGCTCTGCACTTCAGCCTGTTTGCCAGAGCTTTGGTACAGGAGAGCAGGTTCCCTCTTAGCTCAGATTTTTCAGGGGTGCTAGAGCGGAGAAGGATCAGTACCATGGAAACCTCTGAGTGGCCCCAGAGGCCAGACAATGTTGTCTCTGTTTCAAGAGTGAGCATTAACTTGGAGTTGGCCACCTTTGGGCCAACAGTGACTTGGGCTTCTCTCTTCAGTGGGCCTGGCCTGGTTTAGCACACAGGTCACATGGAAGTGACTGTGCCATGCAGTCTTCCTCGCAGCTGGAGCCCAGAGGTGCTCAGGCAACTTCTTGGACACAGGGAAGCCAAGCTGGTGTTCTTGGTGTTCAACACACAATTCATGCCTGTCATTGCCATACAACCTAGTGAAAACTGTTATTTCTGGACTGCATTCACCACTGCGAGGAATCAGTGATCCCAGGAAAATGAATTCCTCTGCACATGCAGTTTCCATATTACCAACTGCTGTTTTGATGACTTCATTCTGTGCAGTTGTCAAGATCTTCGTCTTTTTGATGTTCAAAAGGAGGCCAAACTTCTCACTCACTTCTTTGATTCTTTGGATCAATCGCTTTGGACCTTCCTGGGTTTCTGAGAGGAGTATTGTGTCATCAGCATATCGAAGGCTGTTGATGGTTCTTCCTCCAATCTTTATTCCGGCTTTTGATTCGTCAGGATCCATCTTCCTCATGATTACTTCAGCATACAAGTTGAACAGAAAAGGGGAGAGAATAGATCTTTGCCAGACTCCTTTCACATATACAAATTTAAATGGATTGATTAAAACTCATGCAATTAACTGACCATTTTTTATCACTCAAAATCCTCTGCCAAACTTGGTATCAAGAATGCTGCACTAGATGATTGAGTAAACATTGCAAAAAGCAAACTTTCTCATTCTCATCTTGGCTGTCTGACCTGTACATGCCATGGAAAGTAAATGAGATTTGTGCTTCTCAGTGGCTTAGATGCTTTTAAAAATACCAGCCTGAGCGCTCACTGGGGGGTTTTCATTTTCTATTATATTCAGATTACTTCTCTGTTCTTCTTTTGTAGTCAGTCACTTACGTTCTTTAGAAGTCCCCTGTTGGCAGAGGTGGAATTTCTTGGACAAAAGAAGAAGATATATTTGAAACAGGATTAAGGAAATAATTTCGGTTCCTTCTTGTGGTATTAGAATCGGGTTTCATCACACCTTTTTAACATTACTTTAAAAATTGTTCTTTTCCGCCTTCCCATCCTTTCCAAATACCCCAAGTAACCAGGGGTAGGTTCAACCCCTGACTAATATCCCTGTTTTGCTTCTGTTCCCCTTTCTGCAAATGCCTTCTCAGACTCTTGTGAGCATATGCTGCTGGAATTGCCATTTCTTAAGATTCAGCTTCCTCCTCACAGACGCTACATAAGTCCGCAGCCCTGTACCCAGTTACCTGGAAGTAAGGACCACTGAAATCAATGAGGCTTCCTTCAGAGTAGATTCATCCAGGATTGTGCCAGAAATTTCAGTGCTGGTGGGCAGATGAATTTGACCTCTGCTGCAGCACATCAACAAATCCATGCACAGAGATTACGAAAGCATCACACAATCTGCCATTTCTCACACAGCATCTAATGAAGTATATTTTGAACCATGGATAACATATTCTGAGAACAAGTGTGTTTTCATACATGCACACATAACATACATACCTGTAAGAAGCATTGGCCTCTTGTGTGTGTATTCCTGTGTGCACGCAGGTGAATGGATGTGCATGCTTCTGTTTAATTGGCAGAGGACAAGCTGTTGCTCAGTAAAGGAAATGCATCTGATGGGTACAATTCAGCCAACAGACTACTGGAAGCAGCTTAGAAAAAGCAGTTTGGTTTCATGTTCAAATTCCTGTTGAGGTAGAATAACCCAGACTGACCAAACCTTCAAAACAATTGTCAGAGAGAGACAAGCTCTCAGGCTAATGAAGCAGAAGCGCAAGATGCTTCAGTTTTACTGTACCTTTGCACAAACGATTAGATTAGCATGAATGAAGCAGCATGTTTGCAATCCCAGATGCCATATCCTTGTCACAGCGAGGGTTTTACCTCCAGCTGATTATTTTTATCTCTTTCTCTGTATATGTCTTTGTTAGGTTTATCAATGAGTCTGTATCTCTCCTCTCCACCCATGGCCAACAAGCAAGCAACAGTTCCTTGCTGGCTCGTGCATGCTGGGAGTGTTGGGCTGGGAAAGGGTGCTTTCAAGCCATCCTACCTCTGGAGCCATTTCCTTTTCTTTGTCAGCAGGAAAGTGTAAAAAAATTGTCTGCTTACCTTCCTGACAGCCAAGGAAGTCAGACATGCTCACTGGGCCCTGAGGCTGCCATTGGGGGTGGTGCTTGAGCTTAGAACAAACCTTCTCTTCCACTCAGGCTGCTTTCCCAAAGCACATTGCCTGGAGGATAGCATCTTAACCCACACTGCAGTCAATCCATCATCCATGGCGCTATGATGGGCCTGGCAGATTATTGCTGGTCTTCCTACAGGTAACCCAGGGGATGCTGAAGGATGAATGACGTTCCCCCTCTCCCTGCTGCCACCGGGGTGGGGGGCAGGGGAGCAGCGATCGCTCAGCTGACTTTTGGGGTTCAGTGTAGCAGCAGGGAATTGAGATAGCCAACTGAAGCGCCCCCTGCTCCCCACTCCCCCGTGCCAACAAGGGCTCACCACAGCAGGGGGAAGCCTCTGGCAGCTGCCCCGAGTGCCACAGGGACAGCTGGCAGCAGTGTGTACCCATGAGCCACTTGGCCGGAGCAGCAAGGGGGGCCTGCTGCTCTTGCAAAGCTGCCTGCTTGTAGTTGGGCTTGATCCACAATGGGTCACGTTGTCCCACATGTTGTGGGTAAAGCAAACCAACTACAGTGCCTTGCAAAAGGATTTTCCCACCTCTTTGACTTGTCCAGATTTTGTTGTGGCAAAGCCTGAAATTGAAATGATGTTGGCAAATGAGGCAAATTGAAGTCGTTGGCCCTGGATGTACACAAGATACTTGGTCCTGGGCAAAAATATTTTTACAGTGGCACAAAAATTAAGAAAATGGAAACCCACTGGCCCCTGGCTGCATAACTATTTACTCTCCCGAGACAATACATGATAGAGCACTCCCCATCCAACTTGAGGGAGCCGGAGCAGTTCTGCCAGGAAGCGTTGCAAACAGTGCAGGATCCAGGGGTTCAAAGCTGATAGAGACTTACCCCAAAAGACTCACAGCTAGAATTTCTGCCAAAGGTGCTTCCATCGTGCACCGAGTCGGGTTGGGGGGAATGCTCATGTAACCAGTGAGTGCCGTTCTGTTTTTGCTTTCTTAACCTTTGTGCCACCATTTAAAATATTCGGCACCTTCATCAAGTGCTAACAATGCCAGTTACACCCATCTCAATTCCAGGCTGTAGCACAACCAAATGTGGAGAAGTCAAGTTGTTTTTAATGTATAATATGTTATGGATTTAATTATGTTTTAGTCTGTTTTTATTTCATGGAGTGAGCCGCCCGGAGGTGCCATGGCACAATTGCGTGGCATACAAATGTTTTAAATAAATAAATGGAGTGGGGGCAAATAAGGCACTGTTGGAACTTCAAGTCTAAGGGCCAAACGACATATGATGGTTTTGTGCCTGTGCCTTTAAACATGATTCTACTTTAATCGCATGCATAAAGCCAATTATTGCTCTTCTACCACCCAGCTTAGTAGGTCTTTTCTTATGGTCTTAAAGTCCGTACTCAGGGAAAACTCCGGAGGAGAAATAGGTTCTCTTTCACTCGCTCACACACAGAGTCTAAAAAAGAATCAGGTTCATCTGGGGTTGCAGTAGCCATCATCTTATTTTATTTCTTCATATCATGTGTCAGATGGAAATAAATTTTTCATAAATAACACCAGGAGAATGCACTGTAAATAGTCATGAAGTATTTGAAAGTCACCACCAAAAATGGCCCGGGTGAATCAGGGTGAATCATTGACTTGCACAGCAGGGGTAGAATCCATTCCTTTTTCCCCCCTGATCTTTTAAAATAGTTTGTTATACAACACGTGTTTCATGACAAGGTGTTGGTGCCAAGAAGAGTTATTCGCATCTTGGTAGCATGTGAGCGAACATCCCAACAACAAGGTAGTCAGGAACAAGCTAGTTGCCACAAACGGGACTGGGAGAATTCAGTGCCTAAAAATTGCGATGTTGGCACCAGGAAAATCTCCTCTGAACTCCAGAGACAGGGTGCTATCACAGGAAAGACCTTTCCATGGGCAGTCCTCTGCGTGACCTCCAGAGACAAAGGCATTTCCAGAAGGCCCTCAAAAAATATTCGGAACATGAGGACAGCCCTGCTGGATCAGATGGGCGCCTTGCAAGTCTAGGATTCTGTTCTCACGGTGACCCACCAGGAGAAGTCCACCACTGGGACTTAATGTCCTCCTGGCTGTGTTCCTCGGTGGGCACTGGGCCTGAGAGGCAAACTATCTTGGGTACTGGGCTTGATATGCAGCCTTTGTGACCAATAACTATTCATAGCCTCATTCCACATGAATGTATCTTCTCCCCTTTTGTCCAAATTGATAGGATTAAAGGAAAGAACCAGGAGTTTCACCCATCCCTCCCATGGGAAGGGAGCATCAGCACAAGTGTTCTGGCACGGCCTTATGAGGACCTCAGTGGCTGGGTGGAGGCAGCTGTTGCTTGATGCAGAAGAAGGCCTCTGTGTATCACTAAGTAAAGAATGAAAGAGAGGGAAGCAGGAAACCAAAAATCTGAGGAGACATTAGCCACACAAGGCTTGGGGGACATACTCCTAAAAGGGTATTTGTGTGCAAGAGAGAGAGAAAGAGAGGAGGGAAGGAAGGAGCAAACTCTGTCCTATTACCAGACTATCCCAGCCTTGCACCCTCCAGCTGTGTTGAACTACAACTCCTAGCATCCCCACTATCATAGCTATCCTCTGCTGACCCAAGTGCCCCCCACCCTCACAGGTTGCTTGAGCAGACACATGGGACAACTGGTCTTCCCCACTCTGGTGAGATGCACTTCATTTCCATTTGGACCATAGCAATTCTTCCTAAAAGTGTCTCTATATGCATAAATTAGCATATGCCTCCAGTAGGCAAATCTGTAGCTTTTCCTTTTTAAAAACTTCTTTTTGATGAGGCCTTTAATATGTAAGCAGACAGCCGCTGCAACCTGACAGAACCGAAACCTGGTTTGTTCTCCTTACCTGAGATGACCTGACCTGGCAGTTTTTACCAGAGAAATTGCAGTAGCAGTTAGATTCCACCCCTCGCCGCAAACTCGCGTCCCTCCTTGGAGCACGCAGAGGTGACTCCACGCACCTTTTGCCTCTAGGAGCTGCTCTGTCTTCTGAGACGGCCTGTTCCGTTCTAGGAGACAGTTCAGCACAGCGATACAAGCAGACAAAACCAAGCTATTTGCTTTATATACTAGCAAATTTTTCAGTTCCTTTCTTGCAGCCTTTCCATGCCAGAATGAGTTCTTTCTCATCCTCTTATTCATTTTATTCCATCCCAATTTCATATTTATTTACTTATTCATCCATTGGAGATTAACCTCTTAGGCCAAGGTGGGCAAATGGTCACTCTGGGACCACAGGTGGCCCACGCTCAATTTCAGAAGCCTCCTACCAGGCCTCAGTTCCAATTCCTGGCAAGAACAGTCTGTTCCCCTCCCTGCATTCTGAGTGGGGAGGAAGCCATGGGGAGAAGGAGATGCCAGAAAGAGGGGGAGAGGAGGGTGACCTACCTCCACACCTGCATTAGGCCAAGCTGCATCTCTGAGCCTCTTCAGCAGTGTCTGCATGCTAATAGCATGCAGAAGAGGTTTTTATGCCAGTTCCTGCCAGTGGAGATTTTACATTCTCCCCGGGAGCTGATTCCAGGCAATTCAGGATCGCTCAGGACCTGCTTTAAGCACCCTGCAAATTTCTCCTGCCATGAAGGAAGCCTCAAGAGGCAGACTCTTCCTCACCTGTTCCTCTGGTGGTGACAGAATGTGGCCTTCCCTGCTTCTTTCTTTTTCTAACAAGCTTTAATCCCACTGTTCCCCCAAAGGGAGTTCAGGATTCTTGCCCAGTGAAGGAAATCTGACAATGCAGTAAATCCCACTGAAGTCAGTGGTGCTTCCCCCAAATCGGTACTTGTATTTAATGCATCCAGGGCAGAATCCCACACATGTTCAGGCAGGGAAAAAGTCCTGGCACTATGTCCTGGCCAATATGGGAAAAGCAGTGGTCTCACAAGACTGATGCTAAAACAGCCCATGGGATTCTGGGGGCTTGTTAACCGTGGCAGCAACCCACCCTGCTGACCTTGCATTCAGACAACATGGTAAGCAGTGCCAGCAAGATCCTTCAGATCAAGCTAACTTAACTGCTGGTGATCACTGAACTGGGTCAGTGTGTGAGATGGGAGCCGGATGTTGTGGGACCCTGGATTTCACCTCCTGGTGCAGCCCTAGATGTTGTATCCACTACCGCTTCTCTTACCCGATGCTTGCCAGTTTCTGCTTCTCCTGGCAGCAGGGACTGGCTAGAGCTGGCTTCCTTGACTGATAAGAAGTTGATTGCTGATTAGGCCCTGGTGTTCTAGAGCAAAGGTGGGCAGAAAGTCACTTTACTAGTGGTTTGGACCTCAGTGTTTCACATTCCTGACCATTAGTCATCCTGGCAGAGGCATCTGGTTGCTGAAGTTCAGAACGTCCAGAAATCTATCTTCTGCCCACCCATTCTAGAAAGTCACCCACAGCTCACCCTCACATAAAAGGCTTCCTAAACCAGAAGTCTCCTTTTTCCCCTGCTCACATTTTTCAAAATGCCTTCCTCACAGGCACACTTCCTACTCAGCCTCTGAGAGCCCAAACGAAGAATTAACTGCCAGTATTTGCATTTGAAAGGAAACATGCATATGTTCACAGGCTTCTCCTAAGAACTTCCTGTAGCTCAGCAGCAAGCACCTTCTCTGTAGGCAGGGACTTTGGGACACTTACAAATGACTGAAACAAATCAGTAGAAGTTAGAATCAGATCTCCTCTTGTTTTGGGAAAGGGGATCAATTGTGTTGAGATCAGCGTCTTTGAATGCCAACCTCCTTTCTAATCTGCTTCTTTGTCACAGTACAGCACCTCCCTCCCCACTCCCCTCAGAGGGTGTTCTTGGAGTCCCAATATCTAGTGCGTCGCTCCAGGGTATATGGCCTTGGAGAACTTGACTGGAACCTTTTCCCATGATTTGCATTTTGAATGTGTCACATTAGGTGGGTAGATGTTACAACAGTGAGGGGCAGAGGATGCAAGGAGTGTGTGTGTGTGTGAGGAGCTTGGAAAAGCTCAGAGAATTCTGCCCTTTTCATCTTTTGAAGACCTTTTCAGCTCTGGGGGACTGAAAACGTGTGTGCTTTCCTCTGGGGAGAGACCAACATCCCCTCATCCCATTAAGAGAGGATTCCTCCCTGCCACTCGGCTTGGAATTATGAACCAGCTCTAGAGCGGCCGCTTGTGAATTCCCAGAAAGGGGCTACCTGTCTGGAGAAAAGGGTATAAAAAGGGTTTCTGAGGGCTCCCTCTGCAGTGGAGCCACCTGTGACACATCTGAACTGGAGCCTCAGAACCAAGGAGGCAGAAACACCAGAAAATGGCAGGGAGAGACTGGTTAGCATGGTGGGCCCTCTTAACGAGCTGGGTTCCCAGCAGCTGCCCAGGGGTGCCAGGTAATGGAGCCAACCCTGAAAAGGTGTGCATGATAGATATTGTGGCACTCTTAGTTCAATCTCTCAGCAGGGAGAGAGAGAGAATCCCAGTCTAACATCCATAAGAGGCTCTGCTCTTAAAGGCAACTTAGAAATAATTTTAAACAGAAATATTATTTTAATCATTACTTGTATTTACTTGCAGGATTTAGATACCTCCCTTCAACATTTCCATGGTAACTTACAAAATACACAATCATAACATCAAAATGTCATCACTTACAAGAGTAATTCACAAAACAGGAACCAGGGCAGTGATTTAAACACCGGTGCAACTATTGTGTAAAGCAACTTTAAAGGCTGAGCTCTGTGTGTGTGTGCGTGTGTGTGCGCAAGGGCATCTTGGAAGGCTCTAAACAGTGGAACAATTATTTGTAGCGCTTGGAGGCTTAGTGTCTGTTCTGGGGCTGCAAGAGGATCCCTTTATATACCCATTATGTTGGCGATACTGATATGGAGTTGAAACCTGGAGCAGAACTTTGGTCTGTCAGAGGCACCCAAGACATTTTCCTGCCTGAGGCAAAGAATATGATGGCAGCTGGAGAGGCAGCCAAATCATACTTTAATGCTGGGGATGGGATAGCACCTCAGCAGAGCGGACTCGCTTTGGGGTACAGACATGACAAGCAAAGCTCTGTCTGCTCCCCACCCCCCAGCCTCTGCTGCCTGAGAGTGGTCACTCTGTTGGTCTGTTGACAGGGCCAACCTTGGTGATGACAAGCTGGATCACATCAGGACCTTGGACAGCACTTCTAAAAACCCACATGGGCCAAAGGTGGTTGTATGAGAGGGGAGGACTAGATCTGTCTAAAGTTGGAGTTGCAGTTGAATGTTAGGAGAAATCTATTGATGGTAAAATCCAATTACCTGGGGGAAGTCCGCTCTTCTTGCAGGTATATTGCAGTGACCCTTTTTCTGCACTGAGCAGCAGCTTGGATGAGAGGGTCTGTAAGACCCCACCCAACTGTTTGAATAAATAGATGGATCAGTTTTACAGCTTGTGTAGTGATGAAGAAGAGGCAAAGCAGAAATTGGAAAAGGAAGAATGCTATGTTAAATTCCTTGCAACCATGTAAAAAATGGAGGCTTGCAAAAAATGGATATGATAAATAGGGTGTGTTTAGAAAATATTTTTTGATGTTTTAATGTTCCTGTGTGTCATGCCTTACCACATCTGCTGCTCATGGAATGAGTAACCACACAAACGAATGATGGACAGCAATAAAAAGGTGACTTCAGCATGCCCTGAGAAACAGGCTTGAAAGCACAGGTTAGTTTTAACCGGTCTAAGGGAATACTTGCTTAATTAAGCCCTCGGGCTTTGATTTCCCCCAAAGTATGTCAAAAGAAATCCCTCCAGACGGGCTCATATAAACTTATCCTCAAGTTCTCTTGCAAGTTGTCTAACCTCTTTCTCAATAGAAATCTCCAAGGATGGATCTTTGTCTCCTTCCAAGACATCAGGATTAAGTTATCCTTATGGAAAGGCTACCTCTATGGTCGTTGATTCACACCAGTGCCATGATCCTTTTGGGTTTTTTATCTGTAGCTGTAGGAAAAGGAATTGCACACACACACACACACACACACACACACACTCCACAGGCTCCCCGCCCAGCCCCTCACTTGCCAGTGCAAATTCCATCCATCTGGCTTAGGGCCTAGGGTTGTGACTGCCCTGCAGGATTCCTTATCAGAGAAAATGCCCTTGAAGTCAGATATCCCCAGGAAACATGCCATTTCAGAGGGCCTAGGGTTGCCCAAGATACCCCTAGGATCTCTGGGGAGAGAGCCTCAGATCTACACCCCTGGTAAGCATTGAGCTGCTGGTGAACCACTATCTAGCCCCCAAGAATACTCAGAACTCCAGGATGCAGGTTTATTTGTTTATCTGTTTGGAGTATTTCTAGCTCATCCAAACACTTTCATCTCTGGATGGCTCACAGCAACCCACAGGTTAGGACTGTGACCATGGAAAGGACATCCTACTCATGAGTAGGATTCTGCTGGAAGGCCTTCAGTGTCCCACAACCTTGTGCATTGCTTTTGGAGCAAGAAGAGTTGCTGGAACAAGGTCTGTGAACCAATTCTGGGTTTTGCGTTGCTTGCGTTCTCCTTTGCTGGACAATGGGCTGCGATTCTGTATTCAGACGTTCCCTTGGCTGGGTATGCGCTCTTTGACTGAACCTTCCTGGCATAGACCTTGGACTATTGAGCAATCCTGCTTCGGGATTGCCCTGGCCTGGATTTTTACTCTTTGCTAGCACCTGCTCAGCCTAGTTTTTGGACTGCCTTGTAAATCTGCTCTGGGAGCTTACCTGCCTTGGCTTGCCTGCAGCAAGACATAACCAGGGTGAACCTCAAATGAGAAAGTTTCGATTTGGGCAGGATTTTTAACTCAATTCAAACCCCTGCTTAAAAAGTGAACCTGGGTTAAGAGTTTGGGGGGTCATGCAGGTGACTTGCTTGACGTTACCCATGCACTGTCTCCCCTAGCCTTCATGGCAGTTAGAATTTGAATACTGGCTTGCTGATCTTAATCCTTTGGCTTGTGTACCCTTTTTTCCTTGGCATTTTATGGAACCAGTTTATTTTTATAAAGAGAAACCCAGGACTCTGCCCCTGTTTAGTTTAATTTGTTTACAAATTAAATGTTGACATGTGAGAAAGGAAGGGGGAGAGGAAAGGTAGAGGTGTGGATAAGGTAGGATCATGGGGACATGGGAACCGGCCGTATGCTGAGGCAGAACATCGGCCCGTTACTGTCAACAGTAATGTTGACACTGACCGGTGGCAGCTCTCCAGCGTATCTGGAAGCATCCCTTCCTAGCCCTACCTGGAGATGCCAGGAATAGAAACTGGGAACTTCTGCATGGAACATGAACTCCATGTTGTGCATGTGTGCGCGCATGTGGTTGTGGGGGCAGGATTATTACTGCCTGAATTTGTATATACTTCTGCTGCATTCAGTTCCACATACTATATCACACCTTACAGATTACTTTGCTTGCTGTAGTCCTAATGAATAGAGTCGTTGCACTTCAGATGATAAAAGTGACTGCATAAAGAGCATCAGTCTTGAACAAAGCAAATCCTTCTCTCTCATTAAGAGGCTAGTCATGATTTTGCTGGCTAAGTGATATTTTCATGTAGCATACAGTAAGGCTGCCTTTGAAGGCCAGGCTGCTTCTGCACTTGAGCTGGCCCGGACTCAATCTTTCTTCTTTCCAGCCTCTTCTCTAGCGCTTTGTGCTCTTTCAAAAGTGTCCCAAGTTCCATTTGTGAAGCAATATACGGAAATAAGTAGGCAGACACTGGCTTTAAGGAGATGGTTCTCTGTGACAGGATCATCATAATCCATCAGCTGTAATAGATAATAGAAGCCACTATTAGCCTTTAAAAATACTTTAATTAAGATACCTGTCTGGCATTGCCAGCTTGAAAGTCGGATTAATGATACACTGCAGAAGGAGAGAGAAAGAGAATACAAAATAAAGAAAATGACCTTCAAATGTCAGAGGGTCCAAGAGATTTTGCATCAAAGTCTTTCCAGTGCTTCCATTCCCCCACTTGCAGCCCTATCCTAAAGCAAAGCTACCTGGGAAATAAGGGATCCAACCCTGTGTGTGCCTTTTAAGAAGAATACAGCCACAGGGAGGGCTTTGAATGAAAAATTAGTAGCTGGGCACGGCTCAGAACTTTCACACCAACCGATTCTCCCCTGCAAACATTCTGCCAAAGTGTTTCAGGCCTATGTCCTCCTGCAAGCTGGATTCTGGAGACCAGGGGTGTGTCTATGTGGCTTTCCCCTGCAGCCCCTGGTAAAGGCATTGTGCTAATATTTCCCTCTTTGACACAGATTTATTTGTGGTAAGGAAAAGCAGAAGTGACAGTGCCAAATGATGGGAGGAGCACAAATAGAAGATGACATGATCCAGATTACCTGTAACATTCCATGCACGAGAATTGCACAATAAAGCTCATCTGGAAATACCCTGGGACTAAAGGTTAATGTTGCAGTCTTATACATGCTTACTCAGGGATAGACACTTAGGGATTTTAATATTTAAGCTGTATTCAAAGATGAGAAGCAAAATAAATGTCCTGCTGAATTGATTGGGCCTTACCTCTTACCTAGATGCCTAGGATCAGGCCGTACAAAAATACCAGCACTTTGCTTCTCACAATCCCGGTGTTGTTGCCAAAGAGGCCTGCAGTGCCGATTTGTTCTCGGATTAGCTTCTTTGTCCATATCTTCAGGGAGGGTACTTTATCTGCCAGCCTTCCCCAACCTGGTGCCTTCCAGATGTACTGGACTTCAGCTCCCATAATTCCCACGCAGCATTGCCTTATGGGAATTGCAGTCCAGCACATTGGAAGGGTTCCATGTTATGGAAGGCTCCTATATTCTGATAGAAAGGCCACTCCCACATCCCTATCCTTATGCAGACAAGATGGTGATGTGGATATAGAAGACAGAAGTTTTGGTGGGTTTGGGGGAACCTCAGAATTTGCACAAGGATTAAAAAATTGGAGGGGAAACAGTCGGTGGACTGCCCCAAAACAGCCCAGCCTGGAGGACGACATGGCTGGCTGGTGCCCTTGAAGCATACGCCATTTTGCTGCAGGTCCCACTTGCTTGTTTAAATAGCCTCTTACTGCCAGGGCCCACAAGGCACTTTACGCATAAAAGTGTGGCTGACGAAAAGTGTGGCTGACGATCCTATAGACACGGTGTGAAAAGAGGACGGAGTTAAGAAGAAGGAAGAGGAGGGGAGGGAAAGAAGCAAGTTGAAGTACCTCTTCTTACAAAATTGGCATTGCTATTATGGAATGCCCTGGGGTGGGCGGCAGTCCTGGGAGTGGTGAACCTCAATGGCACTTGGTCCCAGGTGTGCTGACGGAGTCTCCCCCACCTCCAATTTGTCACCTCTCACAGGTGCTGATCAGGACAATCCTGGGATGGTTCGCACGGGTGCACACTGGCTCATTGTCTTCCTTCAGCTACCCCAAGGCCTTTTTTGGCTGCTCACCACCAGTTCGGACGCCATCAAGATGCCGAAAAGATGTTGCCATTGTCCGGAACTGGTTATGTAAATGTGTCGCTTTCACAATGTTTTATATCGGAAGCTCATCTCATTGCTTGCTTGAGGTTAGTCTGGCGTGTTGTTCTTGCTCAGAACTTAATAGATGACTCAGCAACCTTCATCCGGCTGAGGTCATTTCCTTCCATTGTTAGCAAAGTGAACTTCATTCTCATGTTCCAAAGCTAATCCTACTCTGGATTCTCTCAGCTCCACCCCTCTTCAAACTTTTGAAGTCAAATTTGGTCCCGTCTGGGACTACCTTCCCCACCAGGCTGAGGATAATTGGAGTTTGGATCCAACACATCTGTAAGGTGCTGGGCTGGGAGGTAGTCGATGTATTGTCTGGCTTGCATGGAGTATTAGAATGAGTAACATCTTCCATCCATCAGGAGTCTTATAAAAGTCTTATAAAAATGATGTGGCGCAGGCTGACCTGACTGCACATCCTTTTAATTGGAGTGTTTAAGAAGAGCAGAGTCGGTCGCTGGATTTCTTTTCTTTTTTCCTCTCATGCTCACAGACATTTCTCCAAATATTTGAATACGAGAAACAGCCTGTGCACAGCTAGCTGTCACCAGTGACTTCACCAGGAGAGACCATAAGCTGCTCACTCACTGCTGCTGCTGTTCTGTATTGTTGCCTTTACTGTTAACAAGCCTGCAGAGAATAGCTTCCCACTGCAAGCAACTTTGATCCTGGAAGGAAATGGGCAGTCAGTAAACTGCCCAGTCCTATGCCCTCAGGAGCCATTCACTTCTCCAGACAATGAGCTTTTCTGCATGAGGCTATTGACACGCTGTATTGACTTTCAGTTTTATTGCAGAATTGAGAGCCAGTTGTGCCCTTCCCTGCTTTTCTATTACATAACCTCTAGATATGTGTTAACAGAATAGTGCAATTACATAGGTCAAAAAAAGGGTTTTCTTTCACTCTTATAAATAAGGCTGCATTTTCCCTGTTCAAAAAACCTCTCTGTGATTTTAAAAAAGAAGAAGAAAAGCTAGAGGGCCATGTTTTCTAAAGAAGCCATGAGCAACCATGAGCAGACAATGGCAAGCACTCATTACATGTCTTGTGCAGAAAAGCTCAATGATACTGTGGCCAAGACCAGTATTTTCTGCATATGCCAACCTCCTTCCATATGGCCAACAGGCATTTCTACAACTGTGGTTTTCAGGGCTGGCCCAAGAGTGTTTTCTGTCTGAGGACAAATGGTGCCAGCTCCGCATTCCACACGAAAAAGCTGCCTGGACTGGCGGCTGGGGGGAAAAAGAAAAAACCACACCAATGGGAGAGCATCCCACCACATCACACCTGAGGCAGCCAGCCAGTTTAGGGAGCCCAGGACAGACTGGTGGCGTTTGCCTCCTAAAGAGGGGGGCAGCAGGCGGTTCGAGGGATTGTCAGAGCGCTGTCCAGTGCAGAGAACCAGTGTTCATTTAGTGAATTGCACTGGAACTTGAGAGACGCAGGGTTTAGTCATCTGGTTCCCCCCTCCCAGTCATGAAACTCAGGATGTCTGGTCAGTCACAGGCTCCTTCAGGTATCCCGGCCCCAAGCCGTTGAGGGCTTTATAGGTCATCACTAGGACCTTAAATTGGGCCCAGACGTCAGTTGGTAGCCAGCGTAACCTGCAGAGGACCAGCGTTATATCTGAAAACCAACCAGTCCCCATCAACATCCTGGCAGCTCTATTCTGAACCAACTGAAGTATCCAGACCATCTTCAAGGGCAGCCCCATGTAGAGTGTGTTACAGTAATCCAACTGGGAAGTTACCAGAGCATGAGTCACTGTTGCAAAGCATTGCTCATCCAGATAAGGACACAGTTGATGGATCAGCCAACACAGCCACCTGGGACTCCAGGGACAGCTCTGGGTCATGGAGCACTCCCAAACTGTGACCCCTCTCCTTCAATAAATGAAATGAATAAATGGCTGCCCCCGGAGCATCTAATAGCACAGCCAGCCCTTGTGGTTTTAAATTCACCACATGCAGACAGCTATCCACGGTGGCAGTCCCTTATCAAGAACTGCTGGGGCTAGAGCCAAGAACCCTCCGCTCTGCACAGGTGCTCGGCGTGGTGAGCCATGAGGCTGCAGCATCCGTCTGGGCAGTGGACGGCTCCCAGGCAGGGCCACTCTCTCAGGTAGGACGGCTGCATCTGCTGCACATGGAAGGGGCTTCATCATCCCCACGGATAAACAGCAGACTCTAACACAGAAATGAAGGAGGGGGGCTCTTACATAAACATTTAAGTGCCTCTTGTGAAAGTGGCTCCAGAGGGAGACAAGGGTCAGCCGGGACTGGTCTGTCTGGGATGAACTGCTCTTTGGTTTCTCTCCTCCTAGAGCTGTCTCTTATGCTTGGTCATCATGTCACCTTTAGCATTTTGTTCCTTCCCATTCCGAGGCTTTATTTGTTTCTATGCCTTATGCCTTGCATTTAAGAACAAGTTCCCCCTTGCAAATAAGACCGCAGAAACATTACAATAAAATAGACAAATACGAGAAAAATGCAGTGCAGAATTAAAAATGAGAACTCAATTAAAATGAATCCAAAGCAGCCTTGTGGGATAAACTGGGTTTCTAGCCACTGCTTAGTGGAATTCCCTGGTAAGAGAATTCCACAATTGTGGAGTCACAACTGGGAAGACTGGTTCTCTAATCTCCACCGTTGTAAATTTCCACCAATGGCAGGAGAGTGATGATAGCATACCAGCACAGTCATTCCCGCAGAGAAACGAGTCATAGATGTTTGAGACTTTAATGCTCAATACCTTTCAACTGAACTCAGAAGGAGATGAAAAGGCTTGGAAAGTTTCAGATCTGGGAAAGGAAAGCCGAGTATTACAACAGCTCCATGTTGCTTTATTTACAACATAACACAATGGAACACTCCTGTGTGGAAATACCATCTCGATGAACCCACTTCATTACAGGTTGCAGTTGCATGTGTACCAAAACCAAAATATGAATCTTACAAATACACGTTTGCAAATGCATGTATCATTTACACATGAGCAGTTGGGAGAAGCCATAAGGTACAGCTCCTTGTTGATCTAGGTCAGGCATCCAAAGTGTTGGCCTACAAATCCCAGCATCCCCAAACAGGCACACTGTCCAGCACATCAGGGGGACTTGGGGTGAAGGGACACTAACAAACTCCAATTTTGCTACTACGAATGTGTCGATCAAGCAGCACCTCAATGTCCAGCTGCAGGTGGACCTCTATGTCAATCGCTTAGCAAAGTAGCACCTGATTTCTCTTTAGATGCCCTTCACTTCCAAATTCTATCTATTCCAGCTCCAGTTTTGCAATCTGTACTCTCAATTGCAAACTGTTGCGCTAGTCGGCTGTTCTTCTCCATACCACAGCACCAGGTGCCCTTCCTTGTACTTTGGCCTGGGTGATCGTAAAGGGAGAAATGCTGAGTTTGAAGTGGCTAGCAGCACTGTCTGCAATTCATGTTATTGATCAACTCAGCAAAGAACAGCTTGGAAACTGCATCTGAAGAACAATCTGTGGGTAACTGTGTCATGAATCGCCTGGGAAAACTACGGTTCAGATCAGTGTTTTTGAAGCAACAGATTAATCTTGTCAAAGGGACTTCATCTTCTTCAAATTCCAAAACAATGTTTCACAGTACAGTCCTAAATGTGTTTATTCAGGGGTGAATCCCATTTAGGTCAACTGCATTTATCCTTGGCTGAACGCAGTGTGCAGGAGTGTCCTACTTTGCAAAAGGCAATCCTTTATTTGGAGGGCTGTCCAGTCCAAGCCCGGATTAAAGATAATGATGGGTCCTAAAGTTGCCCATCAACAGTTAGCATTTGAGTAGCTGATTGAAGGTATACAGCTGATCTAATCAGTCTCCCCCCCCATGGTGAGTTGGTATCGTATTTCTACTTAAATCTTACATATGAATTAATCTATGCACATTTTATGGAAATCTGAGTCCTCTTTAGTCTCTTCTTGAGCATGCATAAGTGGCTGCAGCATGTGACACTTTGAATGCTCCAATTCTTTTGACTACTTACAATAAAGATACCTGCAGCCCAATTCTGTCCATGCTTACTTAAAAGCATCCAACCCTGAGATCAGTCAGTCCTGATTCCAAGTAAATATGCACAGGAATGTAGACTTTGGAATGTGACCTTTGAACTCAGGAACTTCCCAAATTACATCTCCCAGCCACCACAAATTAGTTTAAGCATCAACTGTCTATAACAGGTGGCTAACAGCACTGGCCTGCCTCTAACCACACGCTGCAAAAAGGATTGAGCTAATGTGAGCAAAATTCCTTGGAAACTTCAAATGTACTATGCATTCAAATGCTATTAAGCACCAGCTTATCACTCTTGCTGTAAAATTCTCAGTGCTGTTTAATAGGTTTACAGCTAAGAGCAACATCCTTCTAGAAGCATAAGCTTATTACCATAAGTGACTGGAGTACAAATGGGGTTGCCAAGTTTTACCAGTCCTTGCTCCTGTGCCATTAAAATAGCTGCTTTATCTGCCACATGTTATATCCCAAAGGACGCCTTGTCGGTCCTTGGCAAACAGACCACAAGACCACAGTGGAGAGGAGGAGAAGCTCCTTTATTTTACCTGCGCAGGGACCAACACTTTACTAAAGTACGGTCCCTATGTATGGTATTACAAGCCTTTTTATAGCATTTCTTTCTCTCTGGAAAAGTACTAACGTATGTCTTCGGCACGCCTCTTGCCACAGTTTCTGCTGACCACTCCTAATCGTGCTGGTATCCGGGTCTTGCAGGCCTCTTAGACATGTTATCTCCCCTGCCTGACCTTGCGCTCGTGCTTCTTGTGCATAGCCATCGCCACCTTGTTCCTGTTTTTTTTGTTTCGCATGGTCATGCTTGCGGGACTCTGAGAGGGTCGGGGTATACCCTGTACCTTTCAGATAAAGTAGTTAGCAAGTAGGTGTGCCGTGCGCAAGGGTTCAATAAGCGATAAGTGGGTATTCTGTGCTGCTAGCTAGCCCAGTTCACCACACTTGCAAGAGGCTGTGCTTTTCGCTGCATGGAAGCAAGCACGATGGTTTGCTATTCTCTGCAGACGGAGATGCTGTGAAAAGCACAGGAACAGGCTGGGCTAGGCCAGGCTTCTAGTCAGCTGGCAAGTATCATCATAAACCCTTCAATCTCTCTGCTGAAAGATTGTGTCTAAATCCTACGGCACCAACACATAAATGCTTAGGATAGGATAGGTGTTCTGACTGCTGTGTCAGGGCAGTGCTGCAAAACATGACATTAGCCTGGTATTTCAGTGACATTCTAATGGTGCTACAGGCTCATATGCTCGTACAAATACTTGGGATTAAGTTGCCAGTGGAAAGTATAATAGAGTTGCAAAGCTGCAAGAGACACAATGGTCCATTTACCCCAACTGCTTGTTAAAGCAGAAACTTTTGTGCTTAAAGCAGATGCCCTGAAAATCTCCAATAAAAATAAGAATCCGTGGCCTCCCAAGGCAGCATGCTTAATTACCAAACTACTCGTACAATTAGGAACTGTGCAGCTTCTTGAGAAATCCATTGCTTCCAGTTCAAATTTCACGGCTGGCATGGATTCAACAAGGAGCTTCAGAGCAGCCCTTTTCTTTCAGCCTTGGAACTGCATTGGCAAGATTTGTGTCGTATTGCTACTGACCCTTGGAGCATGATGGCTATATGTACACTGTTGTTACAGTTCTAAAAATGTGGACTCAAGGACCCGCCTAGTAGCTATACACCATGTGCAGAAGGAAAGCTGTTATTCCACTCAGGCCTACATAGGAGTAAGCGTCACAAATATATGAAGTAGATTTATTTCTTGCTTATATGATCCATAGATAAGGAAGTCAGTTCAGATCCAGACAAGCTGCATGGCCCTTTTGCCCTTTCACAGCACAATCCAATGCAGAATTTACTCAGAAGGCAGCCCTGCTGCATTTGGAAAGGCTTACTCCTTGGTGTGATTAGGGCTAGGATTAGGGTTAGGCAGTCCTAAGGATGTTTCTTCAACCCCCTTCAGTCTAGTCTCTAGTGCCACAGGTATGGCTACCCCTTCAATGGTGTAGCACAGCCTTCTGCAACCCAAAATCTTCCAGATGTGGGATGCAACTCCCATAATCCCCATCCAGCACAAAAACCATTCCAGCCATTGGCCATGATGACTGGGCATTGCAGTCCAACACATCTGAGGATGCTGGGGAAGGCTACGCTTTATTTTATTTATTTATTTTTTGATTTATATCCTGCCCTTTTCCTACAAAGGGCTCAAGGCAGCTTACATCATTCTCCTCCTCCATCTTATCCCCACCACAACAACCCTGTGAGGTAGGCTGGTCTGAGAGTCTGTGACTGGCCCAAAGTCACCCCTTCATTGGCTCCATGGCTGAGTGGGGACTCGAACCCGGATCGCCTGAGTCCCAGTCCCATGCTCTTAACCACTACGCCACACTGGCTCTCTTCAGCTAGCAACAGCTACTAATTCCAGTAGCTCTGTGCCGCCCCCTGTATCAGAGGCGATATACCTATGCAGACTAGTTGCAGGGGAACATGGGTGAGACAGCATTGCTGCGCGGATTTCCTGCAGGCCACTGGCCACTGTGCAAGCGAAATGCCGGCCCAGACAGAGCCATGGTCTGATCCAGCGCAGCGCTTATGTCACGAGGAAGGAGCCTCCTTAGGGGGTTGCCTCAGGAATCGTCCCCGAGCCCTGCCTGCTCGCCCACCCACACCCAGCCTCAGCTCTGCCTCACTGCCTTTGCAGTGGGGGAAATGGCTGAGGAGCGGCCACCAGGCTCCCTCCAAATATGAGACCGCAGTGCCCAGAACTTAGACTGAGGGGAGCTCTGGAGGACAACTGCTTGCCCACCTTCTGAGTAATGCTGGAACTGAGAGAGGGAGAGACTGGGCAGTACTTCACAACCTGAACTATCAAGCAGGGCTGTTGTACAGATGCGATGCAACAATCCTTAGGTCTACCACCATCCTGGGAAGGAAGCCTCATGCAATGACAGGAAACAACTTTAATGATAACTAAAGGTGCAATCCATCTGTATGTAGTCAGAAATAAGTTCTACATTTCCCAACATGCCCATGCATCATATTTTACAGTAAAATAACATGAGCGGGGCGGACGGCGCGCCTCCTTGCAAGCGCAGAAGTTCCGCGCCTCCGCCCGCTTTGAACATTCCGCAGCGTGCGAGGGCACGAGAAGGCTCGGACGGCCTTCTCGCCCCCGATTGGCTGGCGACGGGCGGAGGCGGGCGCAGGGAGGGAGACTCAATCTCAGCCCTCGCCTTGCGAAGAGCCGCCCCGCTCGCGCCTGCGGAGGCTTCGTCCCCGCCTCCCTGGCTTGATAGACGGCCGGTCGGCCGGGCCGGGCCGGGCCCGGAGAAGCCCCGCCCACGCCCCGCCCACGCCCCGCGGCCCCGCCCGCCTGGTGACGGAATCGGCGCCTCGCGCGGCAGTTGTTTCTTGGGCGGCGGCGGCGCAGGACGGAGCGGCGACCGAGCGGGAGGATGGCGGCGGCGAGGACGCCGGGCAGTGCCCGGCAGCTGGGGTGGCTGCTGCCGCTGCTGCTCGTGGGGCTCTCCGCCCCGGCGGCCACGCTGGCCGGCTACATCGAGGTGAGGCGGGCTGTCAGGCGGCGGCGGCGGGAGCGATCGCCCTCCGGAGGCAGCGCGGCGCCGCGGCCCCTTCGCGCCGCCTTGGCGCGGCCGGGCGGCGATGGCGGCGGCCGGACCCCTTCGCGCCCGCCGGCGCGGCGTCGCCCTCCTGCCCCTCGTGCTCGGGGCCGCGGAGACCGCATCGCCGCGCGTGATGGTCCCGGCGCCGCGGGAGCGCCGATCCCTGCCCGGGCGGGCGGGCGGGCGGACCCGCGGGCCGGTCATTCGGGGCGACGTGCCACTGATGCCGCGGCGGGGGCGGCTGGACCGAGCCCTCCGCGCCGCAGGTGCGGGGCTCCTCGGCCGTCCTCTTCGGTGCCGCCGCTCTCCCCGCGCCCCGGGAGCGACGGGTGGCCTTGCCGGCCTGATCCTGCTCTGGCTGCAGGGGGCACCCCCGCGCAGCGCCGGAGGAGGCAGAGCCGATCCGATCCGAAGAGGATCCCTGCCTGGCTGGACGTTCTTGGCGTTGCATCGCATCTTACTGTATTTTCTCACTCGGCTTGAGTGCCCGTTTGAGAAAAGGGTGTTTTATAATTCGGTTAAGCGTGGATACTTTTTCCTCTGTGTTTATTTAAAACTACAGCATCTGGTACAATGCTGCCTGCTCTCAAAAGCTCTAATGAGTGGGTTGTATCCAATTAGGATGCTTGGATTGCTGATTTTTAAAATACTGTTTTCCTTTGCTCTCCCTGTCCCCAAATTCAGTAACTTACCCCACCCTTCAGTTCCTTTGCCCTGCTTTTTTCCAGCCAACTTGTTTGTGTCTTCCAAGAATTTCCCCTGATTTGCTTGCCTTGCCACTGTGTCCACCTCCTTGTCCTCCATTTCCTTACTGCCATCTCTTCCTCTCCACGTATACCTTGAGCATTTTATCCCCTTGTAGGCTTTTTAGGAGCACACCCTTTGATCAGGTACTTTGGAGCAGAGTTTATCTGCTATTTCAATTATATAATAATGAGGATAGCAAGAGCTGGAGGAGAGAACCTTTCTTCCAAATCCTTAATCTGTCTGTTCTCTTAGCATACTTGGTAGTCATGATAGATAAATGGGGGTGGAGAGAGGCCCAAATGCGGAGAGATCCCATGCTGGCATTTCTGCAGTAGGGTAGTAAAACAATCAAATACTGACCCACATTTTTATTTCCAGATCTGGGCTAATATCTTATGTACATGTTTTGTATGAGAACTACCTTTCTGTAATTTTTAATGCCCATAGATCTGAACAGTACTGCTGAAAACCATTGCTGTGATAGCAGGTGTGTCATAGTAACCTTTTTAGATGCTGTAGTTTTCCACATTCCTCGAGGCTTGTTTAATTCTGTTGATCTGCAAGCTGAGTTCTTTTGTACCTGCTTGCTTCAACAATCTTTCCTGTGTTTGACATGAAAGTGATCTGTGTATTTGTTTGCACCTAAAGTATTTTTGTCCAAAAACAGCATCTCAGTAAATTAGTATTATAAAATGCATTTGCTGTGTTTCATTTAAATTGCTCTTTGATATGAAGATTGTTATACCTAGACAGCTCCTATTTTTGCCATGTAAAGCCTCTTACATACGTACAGCTTCTTTCTACTTGTCTGAAAAAGATTTGGCATGCGTGCTTGGTGCTTGTGCTTATAACAATATGGGTTTCTGCCAAATCTTTCCACTGAAGTTCAAGAAGTGATGCTGCAGTAGTAGGCTAAGAATTTGGATTGCTCTCTCCAGATGGGTCTGGGACTTAATCATCTGAATCTTTTGTTTTACCCTGTATGTGTGTGCCTGCATACATATGAGGCTTGACCTCTGCATTCTTGGCACAGTAACAAGAAACGTGTCAGATTGGTCTAGAAGAGTCAAAACCAACCTGGTGCCCTCTGTGTTTTCTATAATTCCCATCACCCAAAGATATTGTCTTTGCTTACTGGGGCTGATGGGATTTGTAATCAGAAACATTTGGGGGGTATCAGCACGAGGAAACTGTACTAGAAGCTTCGGTTAGCTTCCAGTTTTTCGGAGATTATTATTTGATCAAGACAATGTTAACCTCTTAGCTGATCTGAGTATTTTGATTCAGTTGCTGATTGCAGTGTCTTTCTGATGACATTTTTAGCAGAATATAATGAACCTAGATGAAGAGCTAACTTGTCTACTGTACTTGAAAGAGACTAAATGTCCAACTTTCTATCAAAATATTTTTATTTAAGAGTAATAAATGCATTCCTGCATTGTAGAATGTTTTTCAGCATTGGTTTGCTAAGATGTGTAGGACTAAGGAGGGAAATATATCTTGCAAATAATGCAATTCTAAAACAGAACTAAATCAGCCTTGTACTAATTGAGGTATATGTGATCTGTCATTAACATAATTCTTTCAAGTGCACAAGAACCATATTTCAGTCAGTTATTTCAGTCTTCATGTCCTGCATGATCTAATTCATCAGATATAACATGCAGAGTGCTCTTGTAAGAAGATTGTGCTAACTACCTGGAAATTGTCTTATTCAGCGTATTTACATTCTATAGAATTGAGCAGCCTTGGGCAAAAATGTTATATTAACGTTTTATTTTTCCTGTATTTTATGTAACTGCTGCACTTACACTTTGCATTTGTCATTCTGAGAATGATAAGATCATCTGCAAATTATATGCTAACTATTCAAATTAGCAATTGTAACTTGGTGGTAGTACAGTGACAATAAGTGATCTTGAATAATCTATATGAAGTTGTTCTGCAGCATCGATGATACGGTTCCATGGGATTGCAGCTAAAATCCCTCTTAGATTACTTGGCATGGCAGTGCCAGTTGAGAATTGGAGAATTGCTTCGGAGTGATGGATTGTCTCCTGCACCTGTGCACATCTGTTCAGATCATAGGGCACTTCCTCTCATATCTGAGATAAGTTCAGCTTGTGTGTATCCTGTCTGTAAATTACATCATCCTTAGGCATGAACCTCCCCTTTTGCTCCCCGTGCATTTCTGGTGTAGGCAAGGCAAATTATCTATTATTGATTGCATAATAGTAGTTGGCGTGGAAGTGGCTGTCTGAGCAAACTGCTTTGTGTGTGTAGCAACTGACTGTGCTGCCTAAACTCCAGCTTTCTACACTGCTGTTTTAACCATGAGAACGAAACTTTTGCTGATTCATTGACTCTTCTAAAAGGTTAGATATGTCTCTGATAATGTTCAACAAAGTTTGGTTCTGTTGTTGAGAAAAAACAGGACAATAGTTAGTTCAGTTGATGTAACATATGTCTTATAGGTGGATTTTCCTTCACTTGATTATCTCAGCTAACCAGTCTCTGTCCCCAGGGTGCTCATTAATCTGTTTAACATCTACGACATGACCATTTTCTTTCTGTCCCTAGTGTTGGATATATGTGAAACTTAACTCTGAGTATGACATTCCTAGGCTGTTAAATGAAATGCTACTTGTAAGTTAACCACTGTTGTATCACTCCTTCGTCCTATCCCTGCAATGATCCCCAGATTTTTATTTCGATATTTCTACTCCACCTTTCAAACACAAAGGACTCAGTAACAGTTTACAGTCAGTTAAATACAAAGTATAGTAACGTCAACAACAAGATATAATTGATAGCAGAACTAGATACCTTCAGAGAACAGAAGAAATTCATAATATGGGCAAATGCTTTTTAAGCAAATTATAAAAGCCAGACAAATTGGAAATCAGCAACCTTTATGAAATAGTGAGTTAGCCAGTTTTGTTACTGTTACTAAGAAGTCTGTGTTATGTGTTATGGGTTATGGACATCTGAAGGCAAAAAGATGTGGAGCAAGGCCATCAAAGATAAGTTGAGTAAATAGGCTCAAGCAGATGCAGTCAGTCCTGCCCCAAAGCCATATACCACTTTTTATTTGATTAATGAAAGATCTGGTTTCCCTAGAATTCAAGTGGAAATGTTTCCTTTAGTCTTATATGGTCTTATTAGCACAAATAGGAAAAACTGTATGGCAGGTGGATATTGTTGTGGACTGAAATTCAGGAACAGATAAATGAGCTAAAAACCCAGTCTATGTAAAGCTCAGAGGGTAAACATTTTAGATCTGTCCTGCAGTGGAAGCTGGCTGCACTGATACAAATTGTGCTTTTAAGTGTGCCTATGAAGAAGTCAGATTCAAATTGTTGATGAAGACTGGTAGTTTCGGTTCTGAATGCATTGCTTTCTGTGCATGCTTTATGCAAGAGCCTGCTTTATCTAATTTAACACATGGTTTCTGATGTCTTCAAGAAAACACAAGCTAAAGAGAAAGTTGTCAGATTCTACATTAGGTATAATGGCTCATGGAACATAGAAATCTTGACTTACCTTGATATACCTTGCTGCAAGATGCAAGCATATAACTTACCTTAACTGGAGAACAGCTTAAGAAAGAAATAGATCTGTTTGTGCTCAATTGTGAATAATATTTGAAAGTATAATTAGTTCTGTTGAAAGTCTTTGTGGAAATAGATTTTGCATTATTAAACATTTACTTGCTATTATTCATTCCAATAAAATTAATGCTCTTATATTATCAATGTCCCAACTTACTGAACAGAAAGTTGCATTTGAAGATGTGTTGGCATTTGGAAGGTATTCTAGAGATAGTAGGACAGAGAATGGATGTCATATATAGTTTTGTTCCCACACAGTATCCTCTTGAAATGGCAGCTTCCCAACTTTAATAGTGTCCTCTAAATCAGAACTTGCAATTTGTTTATAGCTCTTGGCTATACATTTTATATGTTCAGTCTCTTTTATAGCACCCAGCTCATTGTGCTCAATTGCTCAATAAGTTTTGAGCCAGCAACTTTACCCTTGAAGACATACATACAGCATATAGTTACTGTGTACTACTTCATTACTTAGCTTTTCATGTGTGCATTACCTTTATTCCCCATTCTTAAAAAAACATTTCACATCTTTTTGACCTCAGCATGTCTATCTTAGGCTATCACTAATAACACATTTTTGCTTGCTTACCTTATAGGTTCTATCCTGCCTCAGTGTAGGATTCTGAGACATTAGCTAGGAGGAATTGGCTTTCCAGGTGTGCCAGTTGGTTATAGCTCCAACATTTATCCCACCTGCCCATAGCTGCAACTTTAGCAGAGACAAAAGGATGCTCACTGATCAGTTTAAAATTATGGGTCAGGGAGTTGAACAAGTGTCCCAGAATTTGTGTTTCAGTGCTTAGATGTAGTTTTAATGTAGCTGGATTATTTTTCTTCATTCTGATCCAGGAGGTCACTGAGATGTTGTTGTTGTTGTTGTTGTTGTTATGGTGATTTATTTCTTAACTAATGTTTTAAGGTGCTTAGTAGAGAATAGTGTTGCACTGCAGATAAGTCATAGGAGTTTTCCTTCTTTTAACAACAATTTCCCATTTTGCCTAAGGGGTTGACCTTTTCGTGCTTGGTTTTCCTAACAATTTGATGGTGTCATGTGGCTTTCTGAATGCTCAATGAACAGAAGATATTATTAGAAGTGGGATTAAGTGCCACAGTAGACTTTTAATTTCAGATTGGCATGGGTGCACCACAGGTGCTAAGATCTCCTACTCATTGTTGGATCAACTATGCAACTTTATCGATAATTACTCTTTAAACAACATATTGCATTTCTGTATTGCCCAATAGCTGCAACATTTTTGACAGTTTACAAAACAAGATTTCATAAAATACAATGACATAAATATAACAGCATTAAAAAGTTAAAAAAATGAATAAAACACAAATTGAAAATGATAAAGCGGTAGCAACATAAATATTTTCATCTTTTTAATTAAAAAAACCCTGAAGGAATAAAAAACTTGAGAGAATAAAAAGCTGTTAACCTTGTGTCAGAAAGACCATAATGTTGGTACACGATGAGCCCTTCCGAGGAGAGCATTCCATATTTGTGATGGTTTTCCTTGGACTACTGAGTAGCTACCTGCTTCACTTCGTTTCTTTGGAATTCCTGGAAAGGGTTTGTGAGAATGACCCTAAGGTCCATGCAGATAAATATTAGGACAGTCTTTCAACTAACTATTTTGCATACTGCTCAGAACTTTAAACGTCAATACCAACCCTTTGATTTGGGCTCAGAAGCAGACTGGAAGCCAATCCAGATCACCAAGCATATTACCATAACCATCAGTTCCCATTAACAATCTTAATGCCTCATGTATAACACATTTCAGCAATTCAAATGAGACATTACAAGAGCATGACTAACTCTAGGTGGGCTATCTATCAAGATAAGGTCATAGCCATTATATCAGCCTAAGCTGGTATTAGGCACTGCACCACAGAGGATACATGTGCTGGGTGTGTTGAACACCCCGAACTAAGAACCTTATCCTTTGGTGGGAGTACAGTCCACTTCAGGACAAATTGAACACCACTTAGCTGGACAGACAAACCACATACTAGCAATGGCTCTTTCTTTAGATTGAATCTCAATTTCCTGACTCTTTCCTGTTTCACTACTAGACCAATGTACTAATTCAGAACTCACATGGCCTCATTTGGAATTGATCAAAAGGATCAGTATAGCTGGCTCCAACATCTTCAAACAACCTTTCCCGTTAACTTCAAGTAGATGTTGCAGAACATGGGGGATAAAGTAGAGCACTGTGAATACAGCATAACTGCAAGGGATGGAGCAATAATTCCCCAGTGCCACCTTCTAGATTATTGCTATTACAGTAGAAGTATGTACCTCCATCATCCATCCCAGATCGCCTATTCAGAAGACTACAGGAATTGATGATGTCAAAGCCAACTGTGGGTTCCATGTCAAGAGTAATCCTACACTGCAAGACAGTTTCTGTTCAAAAGCCAACTGAGATGAATCTAGGCCATCTGTAGTTGACCACCTGTACAAGTATGTTGCTCAGGAAAGATAAGTTGGCAATTGACTTATTGACATCTTCCAAGTCCTGGGTAGTCTTCTTCAAGAACAGTGTAATTATAGCCTTCTTTAAAGAAAGTGGAACCAGCCACTGTCTCAAGGAGGAATTTGCAGTGTATTGAATCCAGTTAGACATCCATATAATAGGACATAAAGAGCAAGGATCAAGCAAGCAGGTGGTCAACTGGACTTAGCCCAGCAGCTTGTTCACATCCTCAGGCCTCAACTGAAAGTCACCCACTAAAAGTTGAAAAGTCAGTGGTCTCCTCTATTAAAGGGGCTGCATTGTGATGTGCAAGTTGTTGCAAGTATGCCTGATGTTTATTTTTGCTCTTAGCAGCAACAAATGTAGATAATACATGAATTTCATTGGATGTTCCTGTCAAAAACTCAATTTTAAAGGGAAGTCTTGAGAGCTGTTAAAATTCTGTATTCCCTAAATGGGGGGTGGGGGTCACACTTTTCCACTTTCCCCAGCACCTGAAGTCTCAGGAAAGGGTGGAAAAGGTGGAAGACTCGGAGAATAGTCAGGTGCTAACAAGCAGATTACAATACACCTGACTACAAGATCTTGCTGAGAAGGAAGTGCTATATACACCATCTATTTTTGCTAGTAAAGATCCCTGGCAGCTTTCCTTCTCCCTTGAGAGGCTGTAGTTTGACATCTGTCGGATGGGAAACAAAGCAATAAATTAACCTATCTGTAGCCTTCCTTTTTCAATGTCATGGATGGTGCCTCATTTTGACTTTGACAGAAAAACCATCTAGAGTGTTAACACATTAAGGCTGTAAATTTGGAATATTTAGAGTTGCAAGTGCAAGGCTTCATACCTTGGAAAAAATAGCAAAGTCATCTGTGCAAATGTGGGGCACAAAATAGCAATATTGTACAAATACGAGACATAACCCTTCTACAGTGTGCCATTTGAGCAATGTGAAGGGCTGTTCTTTTGGAGATTGTAAAAGGGGAAAGCAAGCCATGGCAGTTCCAGATGAGGCGAGGGAGAGAGATGGGCAGAGGAGTGGTTTGTTTGCTGAATTTGTTTGAGAGCCACCCATTAGCACCATGTTCTTTGGGTGGCCATTACAGTAAGTAGCTACAAGATGGATCCTGCTGTGGAGTCCCCTGAGTGTGAAGGAGCAGTGACACAACTGACAGCAACTGAAGTGATCCGTATTGTTTTCGCCGAGCAAGTGTTCGCATTGTGCAAATGTCCCATGGGTTAGATGCCACCTTCAAATTTTTATTCATTTGGATCTGCGTTTCTTGAAACCTATCTATAAATTGCTAGAAAGTTGTATTTTCTCGTACATATTTATATTGAAAAGTGAAACCGCTGTTCAGTTAGTATTTAGATTAATTGGAATGTTCAACCTACAGTTAACCCATAGGGTTGGGTTCAGGTGTCATGCAGTGACTTTGGAGGATGAATATGCAAGACGAGATTCTATTCACATTTGGGAAACTGAGCATGAATTGGAGTATCCCTAACCATTATTTGAAAAAATACTTTTGATAAGGAATAAAATAAATCTTAGAGAAAGGAATTAAATAAATAAATAAATAAATAAAATCCTGTGACTTCATTAGATCCAGAAATTTTATACATCTAGTCATTCTATAAAAGTTTTATTATGTTGTTTTTAGAAATAATTTTCTAAAATGGGCAGTAAAGATTGGATAGAAATATATGAACACCTTGTCATTTATTAAAGAAATCATAATTGAAAGTTGTTCAGGTTTTTTAAGGGGGAAAGGCCCCTGAGCCAAAAAATGGAGAAAATGTCCTCCCCACCACCACCACCACCACACGCACACTTTTCTTTTTTACTCTGTGTCTTTGCATCTTTATTTGCTTTTAGCTGATTTATGGTTTTGACTATCTTTGGTCAGGTTGTTAATCAAAAGTGCTGTCATTTGCTTAAAAGCATTTATCTGTCTGTGAAACTGTGTGCTAAAGTATGCTTAAAACAGCAGCCCCAAAAACTAGTTGCCCTAGCAACCCTAGACTTGGCTCTGTTAGAGTCTGCAAGGTGATCGTTTTTAACTTGAGCTGATTCTATGATAGCATAGAAGATCTTGAGTGCTGTAGCTTGCTGCTCCCAGTGCCAGCCCAGAAGCAAAGGTAGTGTGAAGTTAATGGAATGAATGGCAATAGAGCTTCCTGGAAGGCTACATCTGGGTTGGCCCACTACCCCTCACACAGTTACAAGTTCTCTTGCAAAAGCACTTTATGTGCTTACTGAACAATTAACCCAAGAGCTGAAATTAAGCAGAGATTGGCATATAGTGATTAAATTTATCCAATTTTATTACAGTAGTGAAAGTTGTAGCTTAGCATGTATTCCTTGTAAACTGTTGTGGTTTTGGTAAGCCTGTTTAGAAATTATGGCACAGTCAGTGGAGGTTAAATGGCGAAAGACCAGAAATTGCATTTCAGAGGAAAGCAGGCTTAGAAAGGAAATGGGAGGAGTTCGAATCTTTGTCGAGCTTGAACTGGGAGAGCACTGATTTAATAAAACAGCTCTGGTGGAGACAGGAATATGGTCACTGCGACTGCTGTCTCTAAAAAGAAGAGCTCTGGTATTGAAACCTCTATAGTTGTAAAATTTTATTTGTATTTATTTAAAGCTTTTATATCCTGCTCTTCACAATGTCTGTAGGATGATATAAATTCATGATACTTTTATCTTGAGCAACTTGAGAACTTTTGGTTGTACTTTTTGGGTATATTTTCATTTTTATATGACTGTGGATATTGTTTCACTGATTAACTAAATTTCATGCTGCTTGCTATTTTATTCCTTTAAATATATAAATTACACCTTCACAGTGAACTATACCTTTTCATTCATTCTAATACTTAACACAGCATGTATTGCAGAATGCGAAACTAAATGTAAAACCTACCCCATAAATTATTTGTTCAAAATGTTAAATCGAATGCTGTAAGATTCTTTTCCACATAGCAATGAGAATGTGCACGTTTGCTATTCTTGTTTCAGTATACAGAACAGGAAATGACTAGATGCTTGAAATACTGTATTTGGAGGTTGTGTTCAATCTGGCAGATTTGAAAGGTATTTAAAATCACAGTTAGAAAGTAAAACACAAGTAAATGCTGGTTATTCATGTATTCCAGTGCTCCAAATTTGCAGCTAATACTTAGCCACCAGCTTTCTTTTCCCATCTTGGAATATCGCATCTGTGATCCAGTTTAATCTTTCTCAATATTTATGATATTTTAATGGCAATATTTGAATTCTGAAAAAAAATTGGGGATCTTGACAGTGTATTTTTTAAGATAGCAATTTAAAACTTGTTTCAAAACTCTTCTTTAGTAACAGGTGAGGGACAATTCATTTTTTTAAACAATATTTTGTTAACCTGTTAAAAATGGAATTGTGCCAATGGACACACTGCCAACTTTAGTTCTACTATATCCCCCACTTCAGCAGGACAGATATTACATACTATTTCCTGATAACTCTTGTTAGTTCTCTTTATGATATCCATGACTACTATATTGATTTTTCTTTGAACTAAGAGTAGGTGCTTTTCCTGTCTTTCTGCATATATAGATAGCATTCAGTGCTTTATGTACTCATAACACATTGGCTTAATTAAACTTGTCTGATCCAAACACGCCTGTAGGCATGTTTTGCTTATCTTGCAGCAGGTAGCACTTTAGGTTTGTGAGAAAACAATGACATGCTACCAGGATCTTGACTGAATAGATATCTTTTCCAGTTGCAAAGCTCAGCTCTGTCTTCCAGAACTGTTGCCTGATCCTTTGATTTAAAAAAAAATTCACATTTGGACTTATCACCATCTTAACTTATCACCATATCAGTCTGTTACATTTTGAGCACTGGTGGTGGAATTGTTATTTCTTAGGGAACTCTCATCAAGCATTAAGAATTTTTGCACTGAAATTAATTGGGCACATTCGTTAACGAGCTACTGCAGCATTTGAGCATAATCCATGTGTGATTCAGGTCTGAGATTTGCTTGAGATGGTTTATCAGGTTGTTCACATGCAAATATCTGAATTTCTCAGTGACCCATGTCTAAGCTAATCATATCTGGCATGCATACCCCTGACTCTGGCCTTAAATAGGATATCTGTTCAGTTTAGTACAGTGCTTTGGCTTGGGGGGAAAATCTTTAAAAATTATTCATCGTTTTCCTAGCTGTGGGCTGCAAGACCTAGAGTTCATCAGTCTGCTGATCAATGTGTCCTCCGGATCAGCTCATAATTGATGGGTAAAAGTCTCATGTTGGCCCATCGGCTCATGCTCAGAATAGAAGGAAATCAAAATTAGTTGCATATTGCTACATCCTCTTAAAAAATGACCTACAATGAATTCTGCTGCTTTTTTGGGGGGGGATGCATATTTTGGGTAAGATGCACAGGACTATCTGCTTGCAAATCTGTAGCAATTTTAGTTATTAATTTAGAAGGTTATGCATATAGTGACTGATAGCAATTTTGCACATTCTGCTGGCACATAATAAGTTTTCTATCACTGGGTGCTGTATTCCATCTGGAGGTAGATGAGAAGTTCAGAAGTGTGCACATCTCTTCACATCAATGGCTGAGAGGACGTCATACAGTAAATACCTTGCTAGTATGAGGTAGTCTTAGAAAGCTGTTCTCATCTCTTGCCTCTTTCTTGACTTCTAGTCTAACTTTTGCATTACATTAATCAGCCTCTTAATTCAATGATTTGTGAATAACCAGATGTAAGGGATCTGTGGAAGTGGAAGCTAGTAGTTTCTGTTACTAAGATGCAGTAGCAGTGATGATACAACTGTTTATTGTGTTTATGTTGTTAATCTGTTTCATAATCTAACCTAAAATTCAAAGAGGTTTGCATCTAGAGTGCAACAGTTAAACAAATTACTCATAACACATTTACTTTGCAATTATGTTGTAATGGTTACAGTGAGGGCTTGCTGAAGGTGCTGTGATAAAGGTTTTTCATGGTCAAACAATACTATTTAAGCTGGCAAAGATCAGATCCTTTTTGCCAAGCCTTACAAATTAATTCTTAGTTTTGTAATACTATTTAGCAGTTTATCTAAGCAGCAGAACAAAGCCTCCCCCTCCCTGGTTTCCTTGAGGAAATGCTATTCTTTGGTAACTGCTATATTTTAAGTTATAAGATACACTGGTAACCCTGATATGCAATTGGAGCTTTAAATAAATGATAAATGATTCAGAAAGTTGATTATTAGTTTGTTCTGTAGAATATGCTTGGATCTATAACTTTTACAGGTACCTTGTGCCTTGAAAAAGTAGAATACAGATTTTAAAAGGCTTTGGGACTAAATCTGTTTAGGTCATTTGCATCTCCAGATGTTTCTTTGCATAAGAGGTAGAATCTGGGTCTGTAAATGTGAAGACTGCTTGCTGCCTTAGGTCATAGTGGGTACCATGATATATCTTTCCCCATGCAACTTTCAGAATATAATTGCTGTGCTAGATTGTATGGTTGCTGTGTAGTTCCTCATTCCCTGTCCTACTTGTGCTTTTCTTTTGTTTCAGCTTTTTTCAGTTCTTGTTTTGGATCAAGCTGCTGCTACTTTTTTTACTATTGCATTTTGGTTTAGCTGTGTTCTTGCCTCTAAAACAGGTCTGTAATTAGCTTGTGATATACATGGAGTTTCTGCTATGGCCTCAGTGATGATTTCTGTGCTGCCTAAAGGATGCTCCTTCAATCTGTACCTTGTTCTCTCCTCCCAGCCATGTTGTGGTCACTGTTTCCAGCAAGGCAACACCGTGTATCAGAATGCACCACATTCTGAATACTGTTCAGCATTAAATCAGCCCTTGGTGTTACATCTTGTTAGCTATAATTACTATAAGGCATAATCAACTCAATGTGTTTTACTTCTGACCTGAATTGACATTTCTCAAGTCAACCTGAGGGAAGCTGAAATTGCCCATCATTACTTTTACTGCTATTGAGAGGGTTTGGAATTTCAAGGTTGTTGCCATTTTGCTTATGTGAGCCACAATATATCCCCACTGTCTGAGTTTTAACCCATATTGTATTGGCTCTATGGCTTTGAAGAGTCTTGAAATTATTAGTTTAATGATAGGATCTAGGTTTAGAAGTGGCTGGGCCTCTTTTGTTTCATCATAGTTTCAATGCTTCAATGTCAATTTCAATATTTGGATTTGATTTTGCTCTAACAAAGCTGCCTGAATCCCATGACACCAACCATTTTAATTGCTAGAGCTTTCCATATATTTGTTTTAACATCTTTAGAAATGAAATGGGCAAACATGAGACGGGGCCTTTTTAGTTGTGGCAACGGGATTATGGCATTAGCTTTTTAAAACTGTGCGCCTTGCCAAGTCACTACCTAGTTAGCCAGGGAAGTTTTTAGAAGCTTGGCATTGTAGTGTTTCTGCAATCATGGGCAACACACGGCCCCCTTAAATTCCTGCATTCTCCGATTTGTTGTAAAAGCAGCAAAACTTGGGATTGTGCAAAGAAACAAGCTGCACAAGGAATGTATGCCTTGTTTACAAGCAAAATCACACTTCAGGGCTGCTGTTGAGAATGTGATTTGACTTCCCAAGCATGGTACTTGCAGTCCTAAAAGCCTTTTGGGAGCACAGTTCTGCTTGTGAACAGGGCATGGAGTCCCTCGTACCTGGTTTCTTTGCAAAACCAGTGTGGTGTAATGGTTGATCGTGTGGGACCGGGGCATAGATGATCAAGTTCTGAGTCATGGAGCCAACTGGGTAACTTTGTGCCAGTCATGGGCTCTCAGCCCAACCTACCTCACAGGATGGTTGTTGTGAGGATAAGACTGAGAAGAGAAGGAAAATTATTTACATTGCCTTGGGTTCCTTGGAACAAAAACGGTGGGATATAAATATTGTAAATAATATAATATAAATAAGACCACCGAGCTTTGTGCCACTACCACTGCAACAGCAAACTTGGTAAGAAACTTGGAAGAAATCCTTCCTTCCTTCCTTCCTTCCTTCCTTCCTTCCTTCCTTCCTTCCTGATGTAACTTTTTCAAATTTATTTTTGAAATATTTATAGAATGTTTTATCAAATTTTATCAGGACAGCAAGCAGTGAATATATAATAAAAAGTAATAAAGTATAATCATAACACAGAAGGCAGGGAAGAAAATCAGTCTAAATTGCCTAGGCAAACAAAAAGGTTTTGACCTGGCATTTAGATGGTAGCACTGTTGATGTCATTAATACATCCTTAGGGAGCCTATTCCACTGACTGGCTGCTATCACAGAAGGTTCTTTTTCTAGCTATTACACATTTCCTCGAAGAGTACCTCCTGCAGGTCTCAGGACCTAGGCAGGCTGTTATGGAACAAGTGTTCCTTCAGGGGGCCACACTGTTTAGGGCTTTATAGATTACACAGACACCATGAATTGAGTATAAAAGAAAAGCTACCAGTGCCGTTCCTTCAGGATCTATGAAGCGTGATCCCATATGACCATACCTGCCACCATAGTAGGAGGTATGTTCTGATGAACTTATAGGGCAGCCCACACACAACACAGCAGTCCAACTGAGAAGCTACCAAAATATGCACTTCTTTGTCCAGGCTATACGTGTCCAGGAGTAGTTGTAGCTGGAGAACCAGATGAAATTGGTAAAAGACATCCCTGCAGTGATACAGCTAGATCTGGGAGCACAACCTGCTCTTTCAAGGGGACTATGCTATGTCTAGAACAGGCTGTATATTCAATTCCAGACATGAGATCTACCTACCCAGATGGCTTCCATCTTCATAAGGATTCGAATGCATTTCACCGACATCTAGTGTGTTGCCATATCCATTCTAGCATTTGGCATCTCATGACTCAGACGACATGGCGAGATAGAGCTGGATGTCCTCAGCTTATTGACAGCACCTCATTTCAGTGCTTGGGTACTGAAGCAGCAGAGCCCCTTGGCCAGAGAAGCAAGCTTTCTTGTTGGGGTAGCTTCAGACAGCACACTGGCTTTTCAAACCTCTGACGGTTTAGTGTGTTGTGCAAACCCAGTCAAGACATGAAAATCCCAAGATTTATCCCTGCTTAAAAACATTTGTGAACTTTACCTCATGGGTGGATGGACAGTGCTTGCAGTATCTGTTGCAAATTGGCTTTTGGCATCCACACAGAATACCAAACCATGCAACCTTTCTGCTGAATGATTCTACTTCTTAAAAACTGCAGTGTAAGAAAGATAATTAAAATAGGTTCAACTTATGAAACAGTTTGCTCACAATTGGGAAAATTGCCCACAAATTGCCTAAGAAGCATGGAAAACGGAGAAGTCTACAGATTGGTACTTCTGTTCACCTTTCATAAAGGAGTTAATGAATACTTATAAAAGTATTGTTGGAAACTTGGTTTGAGTGATTGTTGACTGTTTTATAGCATGTGTGTTTCTGTGCATGCATGTGCATGTGGAGGCCCTTTTAAACAAGCGTCTAGAACTAAGGAATCCACTGTAGCTTCCTTCATGAATTAATGACCATAATTCCTGTGGGAAAGCAGTAATTTGTCATACTTTGACAGAGACTAATTGCACAGGTTAGTGGAATGGGGGTGGGTGGGTACTAATCCGGTGTGATTCATGACCTTAAGTCCTTGGACTTCATGCTTAAGTTAATTCTACTAGTAAAACTGGTCTGTTTATCAAATGCACATATGCCTTAAGATTTTTTTTTAAAGGGGACATTGAAATGCAAGGCAGAAAAGGGATAACGTTTCAATTGCAGAATGCAGACTTGTAGAGAATTATCAGTAAATTGCTTATATGTTATTTGAGATGCCATAGTGTAAGACAATAGTTAATTTATTTGATTGGCATGACTGGTATTTAAGTCTTGTGTGTGATCTAGTACAGTTGCATTCCAAAGTGGTGAGGAACCCAAACAAAACCTTCATTGCAGACATTTAAATAATACCTTAAATATGCAAAAAAAGCCAGCACCCTCCCATCTTAATAGTTTATTGTGAAATAAGCCTTTATGGAGTATACCACAACTCATTTGTAGGTAGATGGTTAATCTTAGTGGGTGCTTACATGCACATACAAGTTTATATAAAAATAAATATGTGGTCGAGATAAAAATTGTAAACTGTTTAGCAAAAAGGCCAATGAAATGCAAGTATTATACATTATGTAAAATGTCAATGCTAACAGGAACCGAAACATAATATTAATAGAGCTATCTATTTGTAGCAGCTTATATTATAACAGTTATAGTTACAAACACAGTTAGATTTTCACATTGACTAATGTAACAAATTCATTGATGAGAGAAAAATACAGGTATAGCTTATGACATCAGATTCTCAAATGTAAAATCCCAAAAGGCTTGTGAGTTCTTCTAAGATCTTTCTTTGTTCACAACTACAAAACAGAATAGATTAAAACTTGGGGGAATAACCAACTCAGTACTGCCACCCAAGGCTTTAACCTTAGAACCAATTATTTTCATGTGGCAGATCTTAATGCCTTCTAATATTTAGGTTAGGTGGCGGCAGCAAAGCTGCCGTGAGCCTTGATGTTAGCCACGCATCTGCGCCTCATGTGGATCTGTGCCATAGGCTTTACAACAAAAATAACGGAGGAAGGAGTTTCAGCATACTAAAGATAACTCTGCTGGGTTGTGACATTTAAATTTAGAAAAAAATACTGGGTAGTATTATCAGTGTTCGCCAGATCTGACTACAGACAATAATTCTTCCTCTCCTGGACCCCTGCCCATGTGCATTATTGTAATTATCGGCAATTTTAAAAAATAAAGCAATAGAGTCTGGACAAGCTGCTCATTTGCAGATCTACTGCTTGCTCTGTCAGGCAGCAGTTAGTCTTTCCTGAGTTCAAGCTACCTAACTGCTGAATGGAAAGGCAGGAAGAGTGGCTAAGAAAAAAACAAAGCTTGAAACAAAATCTGAAACAAGAATGCAGCATTCTTTCCACATCAATACAAAATATTTTCCTATGACTGCTACTCATCTCTCCTTAGTCTCTTGCTAAGACATGTACTTCTGGAAGTACTTCACCAGCAACCAGAGCCATGAATCAATTTTTATTTATTTACTACACTTCTATACTGCCCGGTTGCCAAAGCTTTCTGGGCAATTCAAAACAGCTAAAAGCTTGCAATACAACCTTACAGAACAACACTGGTAAAAGTTGAAATCTGAAACATTACTGAGAGTTTATTCAGTCTCCACAGGGTTCTAGTCCCCATATGTAGCCATACTGGGCTACAACAGGAATTTATGCCTTACTCTGGCTAGGATGCATATTAAAACTTGCTGCTTCAAGTGTACCTCATACTATGAAGTCTAGCTCTAATTGTCCTTGTTCATTTATCTCCAGTATAGTTTCATCGAAGAAGGTACTTGAAAGATAATTTGAACGCAATAGGTGATGGTTTCTATTTTCTGCATTTCGAATGAAGATGCATCACAAATCAGTCCAAATTTCTGGATTGGTCCAAATTCTTGGCTGATGCAGCTGAAGTGATTTATGACTAAAGGGTCCTGTATTTGTTGCTGTTTCCAACCTAGTAAATGTCCCTTCCCCCATTCCCCCTCATGATGACTGCCCCCCTCTTTGAGTGTTTCTGGTTGTCTAAATGCAAATAGACTGAAACTTTAGAGTGAGTGGATCAAGTTTCAGTGTGGGTGATACTGGGCTTACTTTCACACATTGTGAATGAAAGTTATATTTTCTGAGAAATTCCAAAATCCAGAGTCAGGCACTTCTTTCTTTGAGGACCAGCCAATTCTTGGATTCAGAAGTTGGGTGGATGGCCTCTTCTGGAAGTACTCCTTGATCTAGCTGTGTCACGGAAGGCCCAGGTGGACTCAATGGTGCACCGTGCCCGTCTTTGACTAGGAAACCAGCTGTTGCCCTTCTTGGACAGAGAGCTTAGGCAGTGTGCGTCCTTTCACATGTTCTTGGTAGCCTCAAGTTTGGATCATGATAATGCATTTTGGGGGGCGGAGGCTGTCCCTGAAGACAATTTGGAAGTTAAAGAAATCCCCAAAAAGTTATCCCAGTGATACTGATACTTGTCAGGAATTATGTAACAGAGATCCAGAGGAATGATACTGATTAGCCGTTTGTCTCCAGACTGCATTGTCTCCAGATTTGAGTCAGCTTGCACAGCTCGAAAGACTTCATGCCAGTGTCTGAAGCAACATTTTTCTTTGTATCAACTTACTTTCACTCTTAAATCTTTGTGGGAGACCTATCTCTACCCTCTACTGAGTGAAATATGCTGAATGGTTACACATGATGCAGTTTTCACTCTAGTGATGCCCTGACTTAGGAATACTACAAGGACTTTGCTGGTTCCAGCTTTACTATCGTTTCAGTATCAGACGAAGATGCATTGTTTTCCCAGGTTAGATGTGTTGTTGCTAATTGGTTTATTTTTTATCCTTGTATTGTTTTAATAGTGGCAATTGCCCTGGAATTTTTAAAATCAAAGGCGGAATGTAAACAGTATAAAATAAAATGTGCGCAAAATCACGGGCAAGCTTTCATGATCTTCAGATCTCTTTATCAGGCAATATCTTAATTTAGTTATGATTGTTTTACTGTCACCACATTCTAGTAATGCTGCCTGGCTGCGTTTCTTCCTCAGTTGCTGCTGGTCAATATTGCCCAGGAAGGCACAGAGAGATACAGATAGTATTCCTCTGTCAAGCATGCAGAGGTTGAGGTGGGACAGTTGTGTTGTTTTACCCTGTTGGTTTTACAACATCTACATGAAGCATTTGGGAGAAGTTATCCAAGATGGATTCCATCTAGCTCCATATTTCCTTTTCATCTAACACAGGGTGTGAGAGTTAATGTTTGGTGCTATTGGTTTGGCAGAGCTATTGACTGGATGATGACCAGTAAATCGAGACATGATCCAGAACATATGGAAATGCTATTTATTGGTAATTCATTTGCCACGGAGAGTGGTGTTGAGCCTGTTCTGAAAGGAGTTAGCTTCTTTATAAAGGGTCAGATTGGGGTGGGGGGAATACTCATTGATCCATAATTGTCACTAGAGGCACAGGTGGTCTCTGTAACATGGAGTATTTTTTACTACTTTATGCATGCATGCTATCTGTTATCATACTTGGACAGAGACTTTCAATTCAGTGATCCATGTCCTGTTAGCTTCCTAATTTCTTCACTACAGTCCTTTGTGCATGCCTTATGGACTTACTTGTTTAACACTCAGATTTATATGCTACCACAGTCTCCTTGTGTCACATTGGTGGCCTCGGAATCCAATCAAAAAATGCTGATTTTAACATTCAAGGCCCTACATGGTTTAGGCCCCTGGTAATTGAAAGATTGCCACGTCCCACATCTTCCTGCTCAGACCCCGAGGCCCCCTGGAGAAGTGGCCTGCAAGTGAGTTATACTGGTGTATCAGTACCAAGGCCCTTTTCGGTGGAGGAAGACCTGAGGGGGAATGTGATGCCCTCTCCAGGCAGGTCCATGGACCATATTTCTCATGTCAAGCAAAGACTTTCTAGTTCTTTAAATCATATCCTTTTTAATGGTTTAGCTATTTTTGTTCTTTACTCTCTTTTAATGTTGTTTGGTGCTTTTAATGTTCTGTTTGTTTATTCAATGGGTTGCCCAGAGAGCCTTTTATAGGATTGCTTCCTAGATAATGTGGATAAATATGCTGCCATAATTGCAAAGAGCCTACATTCCTGCCCTCTCACCCACAGGGATAGATATTGTTTAACTATGGATTTGAAATGTTTGGCCAAGCTGCAACTTTCTGTAGCAAATACCTTAAACTTTGTTACAGATGCCATTTTTTGGTTAAATTTGTTTGTTACTGTGCTTATGCTACAGTGGCAGGATGTTACCAGGTATTTGCTTTGATAATCCCCTTTGTTGTCTCATGAGTGAATGAACTGAACTGAAGTTCTCTTTAAACTGTGTTTCTCATAGAAATAGTGCGTAGTGATTTCAGGGGCATATTACTATTGTCTACCCTAAACCATGTTCCTGCAGAATTTGCTCTATGGACTTCAGCAAAGCCTTTGAGTGTAGGGAAGCTGTAGATGGTCCTGAAAGAGATGTGTGGGCCTCAGCACCTGATTATCCCTATGCATAACCTGCATGTGGTCAAGAAGTCACTGTCAGAACAGAATATGGAGGAAAAGAAAGGTTCCCCATAGGCAAAGGCATCAGACAAGAGTACATTTTACCTCACTAAGTGTCCGATCTATATGCAGAGTATATCATAAGGGAAGCTGGATTAGAATCTGATCCTTCTGAGATTGATAGAAGCGTGAATAATTTATGATATGCAGATAATGCCACATTACTGAGAGAAAGCAGCAATGAATTGAAATAACTCCAGATGAAAGTGAAAGAACACACCGCAAAAGCAGAACTGCAGCTGAGCATCAAGAAATCAAACATCGTGGTTACAGAAGAATTATGCAATTTTAACGTCAACCGTGAAAAAATGGAATTTTCCCATTTTACATACGCTTGGCTCAGTCATCAGCTCAGAGACTGCGGCCAAGAAATTAGAAGGCTGAAACTAGGAAGGGTAACAGTGAAGGAACTAGAAAAGATCATTAAGTATAAATGAAGTTTCACTGCAAACCAAGGCCAAGATGATCGATACTGTTGCTTTCCCAGTCACTATGTATGAATGTGAAAGCTGGAAATTCATACATCGAAACATGGTGCTGGGGAGAAGCTTTCCAAATATGCTAGATTAACGGAAAGATAAACAAGGGGGTTCTAGCTCAAATCAAGTTAGTGTCAAGCTAAAATGACACAACTTAAGTTGTCATATTTTGGGGATATTACATAAGAAGGCAAGACTCACTAGAGAAGACAATAAAGTTGGGCAGAAGATGAAAAGGAAGACCAACTCGAGCTACAGCTCGAGTTCGCAAGACCTGAGCAGGGCTGTCAAGGACAGAACAGTTTGGAGTGCGTTCATTCATACCATTGCCATAAGTTGGAGACAACTTGACGGCACATAACAACAGCAAGCACCTCCAGCACTTAATTTCGTGTTTCTTTTCTGTGGTTCATGGATCTACCTGATCTTTTTCTGAGCAGCTAAACTGCATTGAAGGCGATTGCCTGTTGGCTTATTCACTTCACTTATTCACTAAAATGTCACTATGGCAACTTGTCTCCAGTGATCTGCAAACTATTTGAACAATCTGAAGTGAAATGGTACATTTCCCTTGTATCTGCAATGATCAGTTGAAAAGATGACAAAAATAAACACTTCAGCATTAATGTTTAAACACTGTCATCTCTGTTCAAAGATACATGTTTGAACAAGGTTTAAGTTACTTCGGAATATATTTTGGAAGAATTTCCAGTAAGCACTACTGACCTTGCAACTTCCTCTGCTCAGTTTCGCTCTACATTTTAGTACTTTCAAAGGAACAAAGCTGTCGTGTTGGCTCTTTAGAACAGACCTTAAAATCCTTTGCATGTTATAATCCAAAGACCAGGACTATTTTTGCACAATACCACATGTGAACACTAAGGTTAACATTCCAGGCACGCCCTTTCTCCTGTTGCTGCTGGCACCCTCTCTTTCTGAAATGTTTAATTTCAGAGCTAGCATGGCGTTCAAGCAAGATGCATCTGTGCTTGTCTTTCCTTGATATTTGAATACTTCCATGTTGTTCAGAGTCTGCATGTGAATATAGAAATGTGGGATAGAAAGGCTTGCTCAAGCTTCCAAGCCATACGAGAAAAAAAATGCAGCCTGTTATGTTTTAAGTGCATGGTTTTTAGCTGTACATTGGTTCCATTCAGTAGAGAAACTACACAAAGGAACCAAAGGGATCTTTATTTTACATTTCCATATATGGGTTAGAATCCATTTATTCTTTTAATAGTATCTGGATTCTGTAAACTAGAGACTGGACCACAGAGAGTGCACAACAGTAGATGTTTCAGACATCAAAAATGGGACACATGAAAAAGACTGGTTCACATAACAAGGCAACCCATCATGGGTCACTAATGATGGTGGGTTGGAGTGTCATCTGAACCTGGGATGACTTTTTCCTGGGCAAAAAGTCATTCTGACAACCTGTGTCTTATTTTGGTGGTTCTTGACCCCATGAAGGGTTGTCACTTCATCCAAACCTGGACAACTAATCTTACCATAGCTGCAGGGAAATAGGGAGCCACTCAACAAGAGTGGCAAAAACGTTGAGATTTCTGCTGTATTCTTGTTATTTATTTATTTGGACAGTCCATAGTCAGAATTGCACAGCTCTGAGTATCCTAGATGTGCAGCCATGATTGCTCCAGAAGGTGTCTCCTGTCAAAGTACAGGAGGCACCATCCATGGATATTGATAAAGCAAGCCTTGCTTCTCATTTGACAGCCGTCATACCTTGAAGAAAAGCTGGGTGGGGTGGGGTGGTCTTTGCTACAAAAAGGTGGTGGTGGGGGGTGTTTATCATTGCCGTTCCAGTTAGATCCTCTAGATTGTTTGTTTGGGCCTGACTGTTCTCAGTGCTGTCCTCCTCTTCCATTCCTGTGCAAGACATTAGGAAATGAAGGCAGTGGAAAAGTGTGAGCCATCTCTTTTATGGCTTCTAGTTAAAGTGGGGCTTTTAACAGGGAGATATGCATATTTCATGGCTGCATATACCAGGGTCAAAAAAACGGATTTGGAAAAAAGGGAGAAGCTGTGGTAACCACAAAAGGGGCTGCAGCCTGAGCAGGGAAAGGGAAAAGAGCAGGTCTTGCCATGGAGCCCCTTGGGAGATGATTGAGGGAGAAAGAATAGAGAAAAACCCAACAGTAGTGCTTACAGCCTGCACTGCATCCTCTGGGTGGGTTGTATCGTATGAGCACAGCCCTTGAATCAAAGGAAGGAGACAACATCTTCTGCTCCCAGTTAATGAAAAACTGCCTTGGAGCCAAAATCATTGGAGTTAAAGTGTTGAAATTGTCCCTTGGTACTGCTTAACACAAATGAAAAGATGCACAACTGGGGCAAGTGGGGAGGACAAAGGGTCTGTCACAGATTCTCTGGCTTGCTAGCAAGAACACCAGCAGGATCAGATTCTGTTGGCTTTTGCTGTGAGTTGTGCTTAAGTGCCTTAATGATGGGCATAGAGAATAGGGCATGTTTCTGTCCAGTTATAATAGGCTGGTCATCAAGGTAAAGCCAAGTTGTTTATCATTGTGTGAAACCATTTAAGAAATCCCTTGGAATACACTGGTCAGGTTGCGCCTGAAGAAGCATCTTGTCACAAAGAAGTTAAATAACTGCTGTGTGTACCTTTCAGGTTTTTGGTGCTTGTCCTTCTCCCCTAAAGGCAATTTGTGCTTATTTCCTTGGAACATTATGTTTGAGAGTCCTGGCCTTGAGGATTTTTTCCTAGTTTGGGAAAGGTCTTGGGCAGTCTGGGAGGAGTGGGCCTCAGAGAAAGATGCAGCAAAACAGAAATCCTTTAGTGGGTCACTGGCTGAGCTGGTGTCTTATCACTGCCTGGTTCATTGAAAGTGTGCAAACTTCTGTGTTTTTTGGTGATCAGCCTGAATGCCAAGCTGTGGCTTTGCCTGTACCAGCTAAGCCTTTACTCAGTAAGGTGTGACTTTCTTGGATGTGAAGTTATTTGTCATTACCTTGACTTTTGGAATGTGCAAACAATACGGTGTAACTATGGCTAGATGCATGTTCTCCAGTTATACTAGGTTTGCTAATGCACCATCCGAATGCTATAGTATCATTTTAGAACAAGAACATATTTGAGTCAATTACAATATTTCCTGTGCAGTAGTTATAAACCACTGTGCTGGGTCTGGGAGATGAAATAGTTCCCCTTGCTAAACCCTGTTCATTTTCTCTTCAGCTGCTCTTCAGATTAGTCTTAGAGGAAGCTTAAAATTGCAGCGGAGATTGAAAATAGATAACACTCATAATGAAGATAATTTCATCACCTAAAGCTGCAACCCTCATGTTGATGTTATCCCGAGCAGCAGGCCTGTGGAGTAGTTCTGCAGTTTTATCCCTTCTGGCACTGATGATGAACTAACATTGTTTGGTTTTAAACTGTCTTGTCTGTATACTCAAATGTACTCATTCATTTTTACCTTCTCATTGAGGGTATGTGTTTGAAACATTTGTTTCTTTTAGATTGCTGGAGATAACAGGCAACCTTATACCAAGTGGGCACTCTAGGTCAAAAAGATTGGAATAGCCTGAAGAACTAGGCCGCTAGTGTTCTTGGTGGACAGGATGTAAACCTGTCATTTCATCTGGTAGCTGCTGCCTATGACTTTCCTAGGGCAGAGCAGTTAATAAGCCCTCAATAGGAAAAAGGTTCTTTGCCTTTAAATCTAATTTAGAATTGCAGCAATGCTTTAAAGGTAGACTGGACAGTTTAATGCTGGAGTAAATAATTACCAGTATTGTGCAGTGTATTGGGTAGCAGAATGATGTCTGGGAAACTCGGTCCTGTGGATGGCCTTCTAGCTTGATTTTAATGCAGATGGTTAGAGTGCATTTTGAGCCAACAGCTGAGGTATTCCATGTAGGGATCTGGAAGTCAATACTCAAATCAGAATCTAGCTGTAGCTCATAAGTACCAATGACAAGTTTGCATTGATTTTTAATGCTGTATCATGTTGGGAGGAAGACTTTAATGACTGGAAGAGTGTGTGTGTATATGATGTAAGAGGGGTGTTTTTTTAAATGGAGTGCAAAGCTCCCCCTCCCCTGGTAACAGATGCTTTTACAGTTCTAATTCTGCGGGATTTTCTAAATTCTGTGGGATTTCCATGCAGTTCCTTGTATGTAAAACAAGGTTTCTTTTCTCATAGGCACTTGCTGCCAATGCTGGCACAGGATTCGCTGTGGCTGAACCTCAGATTGCCATGTTCTGTGGAAAGCTGAACATGCATGTGAATATCCAGACTGGAAAATGGGAGCCTGATCCTTCTGGGACCAAAAGCTGCTTTGGAAGGAAAGAAGAAATTCTGCAGTACTGCCAGGAAGTAAGCTTCAGACTCTGTCGCTAGTTTCAACCATCATTTAAATGCTGATAAGTTTTAGCTTGTCATGAGTCATCAACTTCAAGTCAAGAACAATTATTTTGGGCTTAGTTATGAAAGCCTAAAAGCACGGGAACCATGGTACCTCTGATTGCTCAATGTTAGTAAAGCAGAAAAGTTTCAGCATCTTTATGTTTTGCTATTCTGGAACACTTGGAATGCGTGTATTTTCAGTGACACATTTGTTGAGATCTACATTGCCATGTGCCTCGTTTCCTGGCACAATTCGCAATAGTCTCAAGTACACAGGAAAGTGACAAATAGCATCCCATTTGCAGTTCTGGTTTTTTTTTTTTTTTAACTTCAAGGTAAAGGTAGAAACATCACAATGCTGGCCATTGTGAATCTGGGAGGGTTTTCCCCCTTCCTTTTTCTTTGCCTGTCAGTGTACAAATACTTATTTTTCTGCTAACTTTCAAGTCCTGATTGGACAGCCATCTGAGAGGGATGGCTTAACTTAGTTCTGCACTAAGTGGGTGGGGGGGGGGGTTGGCCTTCCTAGTGTTCTATGATTCTAATGCCTCGTATCAATCACTTTCAGTCTCAGAAATTGCCTCTTTTGTGTAGGAAGCTCTCAGGTTGGAGATCATATTTGATTTTACTTTTTAAATATCAATCCCTATGGGATAACGCAACCCAGTGGACTGTTTTGCATGTAAAACCTCATCTGAATTAAAACCTGGTTTGATAATTCACAGAAACTGTTGCTCACCTGTGTGGATGTGACAGTAAGTTTTGTGTTTGCGAAAGCGGAAATAATTCAAGTAAAAATGTTTAGAGGGGGAGGGGGAAGCATATTAGCAATCAGGCTTGTTCATACTGTTCATACCATGCTGCTTTAGAGTTATTTGTGAACTGCCCCATTGTTTGTTTAGCTTCTGACTAGATAAGAGGTTTTTTTCACATTCTGTGTCCTTCACCGAATTCTTTTTAAAGGTCCTTTTTCTTGACAAAACTATTATCTATTCTTTGTGTATTTAATACATGTCTTATTTTTAAAAATAGATCTATCCAGAGCTTCGGATTACAAATGTGGTGGAAGCTAACCAAGAAGTCAGCATCGAAAACTGGTGTAAAGAAGGCAAGAAGCAGTGCAAGGGCCACACTCACATTGTTGTACCTTTCAAATGTCTTGGTAGGTGCTGCAGATCATATACCTCGCTTCTGTTACAGCTTTTGTTATTCCTGTTTGTTAGTGCCGCTCTCCGCTCCAACGTTTGCATATCCGATCTTCATGCCAGCATTGGTGATGCATATTGACCTATAATTTGCAAATATCTATCTAGCAAATATGTAGAATACTTTCCCTGGTTTTATTTTGGTTGGCTTCACTGACAAATTAATCCACTAGGATTGACATCGATGTCTGTCATTGATTTAACTGGATTTTTGTGTAGCTGACTCTTCGTCATGAGATGAACCAGAAACTTTGATGCATTGTGGTGCACTGTATTGATTGTTCACAGCAATCTGAGAAAGGTGCCGTCTGTGTGGTAAAAGAACCTTTTTTTATCTGGAATTAGCTGTTTTTATATCAGTGTGTTATGAGTCCTTTTCTGGGGAACAGCTAAGGGCTAATCTTGATTTGGAATTGTGAACCTCATACAGATATTTTTAGTTCTAATATTGGCAAGGTGTCTCCAGTTTCGATTCATGATAGTTGTAGCTGGCTGCTGTTGAAAGCTTAACATCTAAAGCTTACACTAGACGCTTAGAGTATCTCTGCCAAGGTAAATGATGATCACTTGTTTACAGTGCAACCCTTACTTATCTCTATTTGGAGCTTCTCAGGCATAGACAGTCTAAATCTTGCCTTGCTCAAATTCTTAAAGTCCGCACAGTATCCATGCCTGTGACTGGAGTATTCAGAAGGAATTACTTACTCTTTAGAAGCTTGTGTTGTACACTAGTGGTTTCTTTAAACACATTGAAAAGTGGTTGCATGAAGGTTGAGACAAGGTAACAATCAATTGTTTTTGTAGGATTTACAAACACAGTCTTGAGTAACACCTCCTGGAGACAATCTTATGCATAATTAGGCAAAAATAAATCCTACAACTCCCAGCATCCACTAGATAATATAGTTTACTGGGACTTGCTGATCATTGCAGGACTTATTTCTGCCTAAACATGTATAGACTTGTGCCCTGGGTCGATTTAAGCATCTTCACCATTGTGACAGAGGATGTAACACAGCAGATCCTGTTCATCAGTACTGTAACACACCAGAACATTTCCTTTTCTTCATTTCAGAATGGATGGTATATATTACACAGTGGATTACTCAGCCCATTATATAGGTTTACCTCTCCAGGAAGCTCTGTGAAACAAAGCTCATCAGCTGTAATACTACACAAAAGAAAAGCTAGCTGAAGAAATCTGTGCTCACCTACATAGTGATTCTGAGGTCTAAGATTTTAATGCTTTGTTTATGCTGATGGCAGATTAGAAAAGATCTAAGGGATGCTGTGCTGTGGAGCTTCTGAGTTGTCTGAGACTCTAAGAAGTGTGACAAAAACCAAAATTAAAGGAAAAACCCCCAACAAAATCTTTACCAGCTCCCCCCTCCCACATTTTTCCACTCAAATGTGTGCATGTGTTTAATTTTTTAGCATGTTAAAGATTTAAGTTATGGCCCAGGTTGTAAAACATGCTTAAAAGGTGAAAATAAGTAAAATGCCGTGCATTATTCATAGTGTGGACTCTCTCTTTGTCAAGTGGAAGAAGATGGCACCTGAGAGGAAGAAGTATTTTTTGCAGTTCAAAGCAGGACTGGAGGCATGGGAACTAGGTCCATACTGACTCACACGCGCGCGCACACACACACACACACACACACACATGCACACACACACACACACACACACACACACAATGGCTTTCTAGGGGAGCACACCATAAAAAAAAAACCAGTTTCCCTCTTTATATGGCTATATGGAAAGAGTTTTCCTGCCATTTCATAAATAATGCAAATGTTTCTGGTTTAACTTAGTTTGACAACACAAGAGAACTTGAGATCCAGCTTTAGTAGAGTGAACTCAAATTGAGAGGTGGTCTGAAATTCTCTACAGAATAAATAAGCATTATAGCCTTAACCAGTATATAAACTGAAAAATTGCTATACTTTGATAATTGTATGTATCAAGTTTTTGTTATACAAACCTCCAGTGAATGAAATGCATTCAGGGAAACATGTCCACAGCAGTGTATATATTAGTGAAAAATGTACAGAATATTTACTTTAGAGGAAACCTACTTTGGGAGGAATATGCACCAAATATATTTGAATTTTCACATGGAATTTGAAAAAATGCCAGCTGTAGCAGAAATGGAACTGAGGACTGAACTGAAGACTGGGAAAAATGAGAAAGAGCCCTATAATTTACAGGATCACCCATCTCTAATATGCATAAGGAATAGACTTTTAAAATACTTTCAGAAGTATAAGACTATTGTAAGCAGGTGATTCTCCCTGTAAAGGTATAGTTTTCTTTCTGTCAAAACACTTCCTGTTCTCATTCTATCTGTACCTGTAAAATGTATCACTGTACTACAGAAATGTAGACTAGGGAAACTGTAAAATTAGAGGCATACTAGGCATCATTTATTACTATTTTGTTACAAAATGAGATATTTGGTCATAAGCTCCTTCAGATGAATTGCTAAACTTTCTTATGATGTTCTGTATTCTAGGAAAGGTTTATTTTTGAAAAAATCACAGTGGGGCAACCAAAATGTCACTTAAAAGTGTATAAGCTTTGCACACATACTTGTGGCATTTTGGCTGGTCCTAACAAAGCTTTGGGCATGGGATTATTTTTTTTCTCTTGGGTAAGTATAGTCATCTTTGTTTTTAGGGGAAATTATTTCAGACATTGGTCACCTTGAAAACATGTTTAGATAGTATATTTCTTGCCTTCTTTCAAAAGTTAACTTAAAATGTTGAGGCCCCAGATCAAAAATAGAATATTTAGAGCTGAATAGCCCAAAACATAGAAACATTTCAACAAACGGTTTTGGTATGTTTATTGGTTGTATGAGCACAGGAACAAGTACTAGTTCTCTGAGGTGCAAAATTATAAAAATGTCCTGACGCAGAAAATAAAGCTTTTGACATGTGGGTCAACTGCAAAATCATATTGTACAATTCTTGTTTTCTTTTCCAGTGGGCGAATTTGTCAGTGATGTTCTCTTGGTTCCAGAAAAGTGCAGATTCTTTCACAGGGAGCGGATGGATGTGTGTAAAAGTCACCAGTACTGGCATAGTGTAGCAAAAGAGGTAAGTGGAAGCAGGAGAAAACAGATGACAAAATGGCAACCATGACAGAATTTGAAATGTTTTTCTGGGGTGCACTTCCGCCAAATCTGAAAGACAAGCTTCCTGGTACCGAACTTAAGCATTATTGAGCCATCAAAACAAAGCAGCTGAAATCATGGTCCTAAATCAGTGTTCAGTCTGATTTACTAACTAAAACAACAACCCATCATAATTTCATAACTAAAAATTGTGGTTTCATTAGGTTAGCCAGTTTGAGAACTCCCTGCTTGTGCCAGTTCCATCTAAGTATGTTACGCCTGTACTAACAGTGCAGTTCTGCTCCATCAGGGGCTCCTTGGCCATGAAAGAATTATTCAGGGGGACACGTGCTAGACTTGGAACACGAGATACTTTTATCCAAATTTGTGGAAGACTGAACTATTAAAACTTTGAAATCTTTATGTGAGAATCGTTTTACATGCTCACAGCTTGCATGCTAGGAAGGCTCATCACTTCACTCCCTTGATTTTAAACACACAGCTATTACATGTTCTCCATACGTAGATCTATTCTGAATTGCATAATTTGGTTTCATTTAAAATGTGCATATTAAACCTTGAACGAAGTTTATTGACATTCTAGGACTCAGCCCAGCTGAAAAATGTATCACAGTGAACAACAGCAAGATGTATGACTGCAGAGTTCGGCTTCCTCGGTCACTGTTAGGTCCTAGCATGAAGCATCTTTCACTGATTGCTTCTTTAAAACAGTTTGCATTTTTGGCAGACTGTTCCACTGTGGCCATCTTCAGCTTACACCGAACTAGACGATGTATAAAGCAGCCATTAAATGTTTGATGTCAGCGGTCTATGGATGCCATTTTAATCTTGCTTTAATTCCTCCTGTGTAGGCCTGTTTGACTGAAGGGGTAATTCTGCATAGTTATGGCATGTTGCTTCCTTGTGGAGTAGACCAGTTCCATGGCACTGAATATGTGTGCTGCCCTCAAGCCAAAATTGTTGATGAAGCACTTTCTGAAGAGGAGGAGGAGGAAGAGGAGGAGGAGGAGGAAGATGAAGACTATGACAGTTACAAAAGGTAATATTTAGTTTTCATTATCCATGTTCTGTTAGAAGTATTTTCTGATAAACACTGAGTTTGGTGCAGGGAAGAATTGGAGAATTACTGAAGATGTTGATTCCATATCAAGGGCTGTAAAGTGGAACTATTTTGTTTAGTGTATTCATTTGTAATTATTTTTAGGTTTTATTTAGGGTAGAACTCTTTCATGGTTAAATGTTACATTGTTATGATTCTTAGCTTGTGTGCAGTATTTGGTGTATTTGTCTTATGCATACCCAAAGACTTTTTTATTATTATTAATACTATTACTACTGAGTTCAATGTTTTATAACTCCATGGTCTTTTGTCTCCTGTTTTCTCACCCTGTTCAAAAGGACGAACTTTTCCTGCAACCCTTTTCTATTTGGCACGATCAAGTGTTGTTTTTCATAGAATAGCAGAGTTGGAAGGGGCCATGAAGGCCCTCGAGTTTGTGTTAGCGCTGTAGTATCTATGATGCATATACATATTGCTAAAAATCTATAACATAGAGATCCAATTCATAAAATAAAAGCCCATTTTGAAAGTAGGCATCCAAAAAGCCACTGCTTGCCATAAGAGCCATAGTTGTAAGAAGTTTTTGCCCGTTCCCTTCAAGCGCTGCCTGCAAGGGTGGGCGGCGAAAGTGGGCACAGGCCAGCTTGGGATTGTTGTATCACCCGTTTGCTTGCATGCCTTCCAGTGAGCTGCCTACTGAGGCAGATACAGAGGAGATCACAGCAGCAGTTGTGGAGATGGATGGGGATGAGGATGAAGAGCAAGAGGAAAACGAAGAAGAAGTGGTGGTGGATCGGGATTACTATTATGATGGCTATAAAGATTACGATGAGGAGCCCCCGACTGAACCAAGCAATGAAAAGTCTCTCTCTGAAAAGGAAATAATGAGCGATGTGAAAGGTAAGCAGGCTGCACTGCAGCGTTTCCGTTTCTGTCTCTTCCCGCAGCTGTCTATTGATCCTGGCAATCCATATGTTGAATGTTCCATTTCCAGTTCAGCAGCTCTCTCTTTTGAATATGTTAATTGCCAGAGGGACAGTGGAGAAGTACTTCTGTGTCACTCATTGCAGGCAATTTCTCCCCGCACTTGAGTCTGAGACATACGATGCCTGCTGACCAACAATCAGTCAAACCTGTTTCCAAATTTCCATTCAAATACATTGGAGTACCGAATGCTATCCATACTGCTGCTTCAGAGCTTGAAAGAAATGCTCAGGTTCAACCTTCCCTCTGAAATGTACTGATCTTCTGCTTACCGCCCCAGGTCCTGTTAGCAACATTGGGTGTGTTCCCCAAGCTTCTGCAAACATACACAGTGTGTCATGTTCTACTCCTACACACTCACACACACATGCCCCCGCCATCTTGCTTGGCTTTCAGATATTAGTTCTCCCCACTGCTCCCTCCTCACCCTCTCCTGGTGCCAGGAGGTCACCGGCTTCACAGCAGTTGGAATTTGTAGACTAATTCCTTTTCAGTGATCCCAGGGCTGCTGCAGACCGTGCTTTATGAAACACAGAATTGCAGTTCTTACTAGAGTTCAATACCCTTTCCATACTGCATGCAGGGGCTCCCATGACTGGTCTGCTTCTGCCTGACATCCTTGTTTCTGGGTGTTTTGAATGAAGAAACACTGTCAGATGATTGCTATGCAGACCAAATAGGAGCGGCGCATGGGTCTTCCACCATAGTAGGAACTAGAGTTGAGTGTCTTTGTCATGAACAAGACATCCACAACTGTTTTACTCTGCCGCTATCCCTTTGCCTCCAGATGTTTGTTTATTTATTTATTAAAACATTTTTATGCCGCCCCATTCGCCGAAGCCTCGGGGTGGCTTACAACATAGATAAAACAAGTTAAAATCCATATAAAATAATCTTAATTAAAACACACATTATAAAATAAGCCGCCCTGGCCAGATAAAATTCAATTGTATTTAGCATTTAAAATGTTGCTTAAATAAAAAGGTCTTAGCCTGGCGCCGAAAAACAAATAACGACGGCGCCAGGCGGACCTCTCTGGGGAGCGCATTCCATAACTTAGGCGCCACCGCTGAGAAAGCCCTTCTCCGAGTAGCCACCCTCCTAATTTCTCTCACGGAGGGCTCCCGGAGAAGGGCCTCTCCCGCCGATCTCAGGGGGCGACTGGGCAAATATGGATGTAAGCGCTCCTCCTGTTAGAGGTGGGGCACATGCCAGCTTGCGGCTGTTGTATCTGCTACAGTATCCAGTACTGCTCATGCACTGTTGGGACCCACCATCAGCACAACTGGAAGTGAACGCGTCTCAGAGCAACCCCTGAAATGAGTGAAAGAATACTTGTTTCTGGAACTAGATCAACGGAACTTATGGAAGAGAGCTCTGCTAACCTATCCTTTCCTGAAAACAAGCATTTCAGCTCATTTCTGGGCTTGCGGTAGGAAGTGCTAGCTTCCTGCTGTGCTGATGGTCTGTTCTACCTGTACAACACAGTCAGTGAGAGGACACCGAGCTCATGTGATTCTCTTACATTGTTTCTTCATCACTTGGGTAAGATAGATATGCTCCCCACCCCAGTCAGGACAAAACTAAGTTGTCACAACAATATGTCTATTTCATGTTCTTAAAATGGTATTAGTGGCTTAGGAATGTCATCAGTTCTCAGCTTCCATAATTTGCATGGTTTTAAAGAAGCAGCTGCTGAGAAACATTGATAGCAGACAGCTACCAATGGTTTAGAAAGTGGAATGCCTGGGTTCAAGGAACTGGGCAATTAAGGGGCACCCCTTGCACCAATGCCACCTCTTTTTGAATCAGCAAGAATCTATTTCTTGCCACACAGCCTGCCTTTTTGCCTAACCTGCCTGAGAGAAAGTTTTATGCATGGACTGACTGGATGGGAGCTTGCATGGTGTCATCTGGCCCACCTTTCCCCTCCTACTCTTGGTGGAAGTAGAGCAGGTCAAGTTGAGTGAGATACCTCTGCTGCCCCTGATGCTACCTTTGGCCCCAAGCAAAGTTTTTATATTTTTTTTGAGTGGTGGGAAAAATGGAAGTTTGTGGATGATAGATCTGCAGTGCCCCAGGCAAATGTCAATGTTTCAGCTAAGACTGACCTAGAGCCATCATTGCTGTTGAATTAGCTTAGCAAAGCTGTGCTTGTCACCAGCTGATGCTTTAACCATCTCCCACACAGCTGTCTGCTCCCAGGAGGCGATGACAGGTCCCTGCCGGGCTGTGATGCCTCGTTGGTACTTCGACATGTACAAGAAAAAGTGCATTCGCTTTATATATGGAGGCTGCGGAGGCAACAGGAACAATTTTGAGTCAGAGGAATATTGTATGGCTGTGTGTAAAAAGATGAGTAAGTCCTGCCTCCCACTGGCCCTCTTGCAGCAAGCTGTTGTCCTGTCTGTCTCCTCTTCCTTGACCAGGTCAAGGAAAGAGCTGTGTGTAGCCTTGTCCTATGGATTCTGGTGTCTGCTGAAGTGGTGTCTGTCCTGCAGTAATCTCTCCCTGTCTCTGTGCTGCTTTAGGTTTTATGCCCAGCCTACATTTCTGCAGGCAGGGAAGACTAGCTTTCCCTCACATACTCGTCTGCCACTCTAAACACATCCTGCCCTTACAAGGTTAAGGCTCAGTAAATCCTCTTCCAGGGAATGGTTAACCTGTGATCCTGATTCACCTTATTTGGCCTCTTTTCTTGCTGCCTTTCTCATGCTTCAACCAACTTCTTCATCTTAGAGAACAACTGGTAGAGATTTTTGCTAGTGTTCTTTTTTATTTTTTGTCCAAGTAAGAGTCTGCTTCATTTTCTGCACCATTAGAAATACGGGCACAGCCTGATGACTCTGATTGCTTGAGGCCTTTGCCACCATTTATATTAGCTCTTGCAATACAACCTCCCACAAAAATTAACCTATTGTTGAATTCCAGCACTTCCATTTTGGCTGTTGCAGGGACCTTTTTGAAAGACTTTTTGTGCTTCTTAGGGCTTGGCAGTCAGTGTATACAGCAATAATCCCGTTTACAAAATGGATTCCAGGCAAATGCTTTTGAAGGGTTGATCTGATTGAAGTGGTGGAATAAAAGATGCAGATGCCAGGGGCTTTCAGGACAAAGGTTTGTCCCATTCCAGAAGGCTTTGGGGATGGAAATTGGGGGCCTGTATCAAAGCCTGTCTCAAAAATAGTAAACAGGATAAAACACATCTAGTTTTGGCTCCCACTTATGAAGAAATAATGTCCTTTTGCATGGGCACTATGTGCTGCCTTACCACTGTTTTACTTAATACCTCTTTTCTGTGTTGGAGTAAAAGAGCTGTGGGTTCAAGTACCAAGTTAGAATTCTTTCTGTGGTCACGGAAGCAGGGTTGTATGGCAAGCCTTTAGATACCTTGGTTCCAGTTTAGTGGTTCTTGGTTTTTGATGCTAATTGCTCAGTATTTCACAGTGGTTCAGGAAATCTTGTTCAAAGGCATACTGACTTTTCACTGAAGGAACAACTAGTGTGAATTTGGCCAGCTTTACAATGGCACAAATATGGTACCTTTCATGTTTTTTCCCCCCGTTTTTAAAATGTTAGGGCTTCTGCCCTACTAGCCCTCCAGTTGTGACTTGTCTTGCTGTCTTTGATGTGTTGCATACCTGTTTTTTGTTAGCCTATCACCTGGTAAGGCTGATGGAGGCAAATGAAGCTTGAAGGGTGTAATCTCTCTTTGGGATTGAACTGCCAAACAAATCTGGGTGTTTCATTACTATTTGGATGTAGCTACATTTATCAGCAAATGTACACAGTTTTGTATTACAGGAAAAAACCTTGGGAGAGGGGAAAGCAGCAATCTTAACAATGGCTTTAGTTACTGATCCTGTGTTGTATGTGCTTCATGTCAAGAACTGGGAAATATTTAGAGACACCCCAATATATTACCTGGCTTGTAATAGTGTGGTTTAAGGTGCTGCAGAAAATTGGCTATTGATAGAAGCCAAAATGGAATCCTGGAATGGACAGTTAGATTATGTATTTCTTTTGAGAAGATCAATTGGCAAAACATTTTCCCTTCCCTGGAACCTTTATTCGTGGCAGCAGCTACCTAATCTAGGGCCATTGACACACTGAGTCCCTTATTTTATTGTTTTCCCAGTTCCTCCCACCCCTGCACCTACTGATGAAGTGGATGTCTACTTTGAAACACCAGCTGATGACAATGAACATGCCCGCTTCCAGAAAGCAAAAGAACAACTAGAGGTTCGACACCACAACCGCATGGACCGAGTAAGTTTCCTCTGAACTGCAGTGTTGCTAATCTTGTTCATCTTACTCAGTTTAGCAGCTTTGTTGTAGCTAACCAGCTTTCTTGTTGCCATTGATGCCAGGTGTTACGTTTCAGTTTTGTCAAGAACCTCTTTTTAAAGTTTAATCTTATCTTCTGGACAGTGTAAGCTTGTACTCTGTAAGTTTAATTAAATTAGAACTTCTGCTCATTGTAGGGTTTTTCTCTAGCTCTCCCTAAAGTCACTGGCAAGTTGTTGTTTTATAATATCATAGTGAGAGATGCTCTTGGAGTTATACTGAATAGCATGGTATTAAATATCCAAAATTAAGTTGCTCTCCTAGTTTGGAATCCATCATATATGACTGGATGGACCGTTTTTAAAACTCTTTCTGAACTCTTTAGGTTAAAAAGGAATGGGAAGAAGCAGAACATCAAGCCAAGAATCTCCCGAAGGCAGAGAGACAAACTCTCATGCAGGTAAACCAGTGCATCTCTTGAGAAAGGGGAACTATTTGTTCTTGGAGCTTGAAGATACTATTCTTATGATTTCGGAACATATGGATTCTTGCTATAATAATCTGTCTAACTCAGAATGGGACTGCCCAGCTAAATGTCTCCACTGGCTAGTTGCTGGTTTGGGCATGTCTTCTTTTATGGGGGGCCTTCTTCCGTCCTTTGGATTGGTGAGTCTCACAATGCACTTTTCCTCTAACTAATAAGACAAGATAAAAGCAAGTCCTCAGAATGTCAGTAGCCTTGCCAAAACAGAATCCAGCCATGGTGTCTTCATTTGAGACTGCTCAGATGTGGTTTGTTTGAAGATGCAAAGTTTCTGTTTGTGCAAAGCTAGTGGAAAGCCATCAGGGTGAAAAACTATTCTTCTGCTAAAGAAGTGATGTTTCTTTTGAGAGTATAGGCTCAAGTGTCTTTTCAGTACTGCTGCCTTAGAAGTGGATTCATGCCAGCTGAAGAACTTTGGAAGAGAATTGGTACAAATAAACCAATCCTAAATAGTGTTTTCCCCATTGCTGTCTTCAGATTGCTTTCTATCACAATAAGAAATCAGGTTTCTGCTTATGGCGGAGAATCATACTCCGGGTGTAAAGAAGCAAAAGCTATCTTCTCACATTTTGCAGCTACTAACTGATCAATGTATCTTGCAGTAGCCAACTGGATAGCATTAATTCAGCTCTTTGCCACCAGTTAACAAAGATTATAACAGTATCTTGCTTCTGCAGAGATTCCAGGCAATGGCTAAATCACTGGAGAAAGAAGCAGCCAGTGAGAAGCAACAGCTTGTGGAGACTCATCTAGCTCGCGTAGAAGCCATGCTCGATGACCGCCGTCGCATTGCCCTAGAAAATTATCTAGTTGCTCTGCAGACTGATCCTCCGCGGGTATGTTCTCCTGGAATGTTTCAAATGCATTACTATAGTAGAGCTGTCATTAGGTCTGGGAGAGGAGCAAGCATTGGCAGCTGGTGAGAGAAGACCTCTGGAGAAAGACAAGCACCAGTAGAGATGCTGTGAAGGCAGTCAGTTTGTGTGCATTGCTAATACAGTGGGTTGGTGCACCACATTAGTATAATAACTGCTGGCTTTTACTATAAATGTGAATTCTGCCCATATATGTCTTCTTGGCTTAGCTCTTACTTCTTACCTTATAGTATTGCAGCAGCTCATATATTTCATGCCCACTGTGAAGCCATGTTATTTGAGGAATTAGAATCAGAGTCCTTTGACTTACTCTGTAGGTAAATTATATGGGATCATAATGTATCCTGCTGATATAATTGGAAATGTTTCCATTCTCTATCTGGCTCACCAGTTTTCTCTAATTTCTGCAGCCCCACCGTATCCTCCAAGCTTTGAAGCGTTATGTCCGTGCTGAGAACAAAGACCGTTTGCACACGATCCGCCATTATCAGCATGTTTTGGCTGTTGACCCAGAAAAGGCTGCACAGATGAAATCACAGGTATAGAAGATTCCTAGGAAGCATTTTATCTAATACCCATAGCCATTCCTAGGCTCCTAGGATCTATCCCTGCTGAATGCAGAATTGAAGAGGATATCTGAAACATTTAACCGTGTTGCATTTGTGCACTGAAGAGCAGCATCCAGTTCTCTTCCACTATTGGATGCATCATTGCCAAATGCTGTGACTTGCAGTTTGTCTCCACTTCTACTCTTATGCTCAACTGTGAAGCTAGCTCAAGATATTATGCCCGGAAATGTTGCAACAAGACTTGAGATCACATGCTTCCCGCTTTCCTCTCTTCAGTCACCCTTACAAGGAGATTGGAAGGTTTTGTTACATTTCTTGATCAGCTACAATTGCCCTTTTTGTCTAATCCTGACAAAACGTAGTGAATAGTAATTATGGTTTCTGGGGTGGTGGCTGGAGTGTCTAGTCCCCATTCAGCCATGAAGCTCACTGGGCCACTGTGGGCCAGTCACTCGCTCAACCTAATCCACCTCATATGGTTGTTGCCATGAGGATAAAATGGAGCTATTCAAGCCACCTTGGGATATAAATGCAAGATGCTGCTGATGTTTCAATGGCTGCATTTGCACATCACACTAACCTGCTCTGCAAAGAAGCTGCGTGGTGGCCAGGTTTGCACAGCACAGCAACCCGTTTTGGGCAACCAGTGCTTGGGCTCGCTCACACTAACCAGTGTTGTGTCTTGTGGAATTCCTTTGGGCAGCAGCTGGAACCTTTGTGATCACTTTTTTTTAACCGAGTTCATATACTTTTGGTACAGTGCCAGTTTGTGGCATTTATATTTTGACTGTGTGCCTTTGTCCTGTTGGTTTGTTGATTGCAGCCTGTTCCTTGGAATTAGAAAGTGTCCTTTTGTTCTTGCTGATTTTGGTACCTGTCACAACTCATCCATCATTCGTCTTAGGGTTATCCTAGCTTGAGGGAGGGCGTGCTAGCATTTCACTTATCTGAGGCTTCATCGCTAAGAACTGCTCCATGTGGCTATTAACAAAACAAAACAAAATGTTCGTCTCACTTGCTAATGCACTATATTGTCTTTCTGGGCACTTTTGTGAAACTTGTTTTACAACTCTGGTTGTCTTATCCATAACTAAGAGGACAGAAATTTAAAAAATGGGGTGCATGGAAAGGCCTTTACCAAGGCCACACAAGGTCACTGCTGTAGCTACATTTTGTCTTACTTCTATGTAGCACATGTGCGTGTATATGTCTTTGCTTTCACAAGACTGCTAAAGGGTCTAAGTAGTTACTTCCCATTGAATTATGTTGCCTGTCTGCTTTAGTTGCAGAACTGAAGGATGAACCTCAGCAAAAAGCAAAAGTGGGTGGATGCTTAAACCATAAAATCTTAAAGGTGCTGTAATTCTTAGTATAGGCTGCACTGTTGACCAGTTGGCTTCAAGAAATATTCATGATACCATTCAATTCTCTTTTATATTTTGGCTTTAATTTGACTGTGGAGATAGCTTTTGGCTCTCCAGATGTTTTGGCCTACAGTTCCCCAAATCCCTCAATGTTAACTATGCAGGCTAGGCCTGATGCGAGCTGTAGGCCAAAATATTTTTGCTTACCCTGGTATTAGATTAACAGGCTGCCACACAGAATAATTAATTGCTTTCATCTTTTAAGGCAAATATATGTCAGATGATCAAAGCAGGTCCCTTGAGTTCATGGGTGTTCTACCAGTTTGGTCATCCAGATTAATATATTCCTTATCAAGTCCATATAATCTGTTAAAGTGCAGCACCCTCTACAGGTCAAACACACAGTAGCCATAAATTTAAGAAGCCAGCCCCAACAGCAGAACAGTTGTTGCCTACAAAAACAGGAACCTGGTTTGTGTAGCAGGAAACCACACCTTGCTCTTATGTCCAGACAAATCGCTGCATGAAGACCAATATTATTTTCCACATAATAAGAATTTAGTGTGTCTGCTTTGAAAAAACATTTTAAAGCTACATGTTCCTTTTGGGAAAAAAATATGTTGATTAGGTAAGTTATTATGTGGTTAGAAAATGATGCCAGTTGTAGTAGCAGAATAAGTAGTCCTTGGATCTGCAGCTGTAGATGCAAATTTAAAAATACTTCTTTTACTACTTGAGCGGACATATTATCCTCTTTTGAGAGGATAATATGCAACCAAGATCCTATGTTGAATATTTTAGTAAAAGTAGGTAAAAGGAGTACTGCATTGACTAAATAATATCATACAGTGTGAAAAGTCAGTCCTTGTGGACTCTAATTTCTCCAGAATGGAGTTTTCAGTCTTCCACACTTGAGAAGGGATTCAATTAGCAGCAATCATTTTAGTGTAACATGTTTTGTTAAAGCCTTTCAGTGCTTACTCAGGCTTCAAAATTTTCAGAAATTATGTGTTATTTAGATAATGTGTGTCTATAAGAAAGTGTCTGATGCTGTGGCTAGTTCCAGCTTCACCACTCCCTTGAATATGGCAGAGTGACGGACCTGCCGCTCAGATCTGCCTGTTCACTGGAATTAGATACACGCGGTCTTTGCAACGAAAGTTATCATGTGAACAAAGCATCACATTGCAAGTATCCCCCTGGCAAGCAATGCCATCCACATAGAAGTTTGAACTGCGAGGCGCCTTGAGGGTCACTAGTCCTACCCCCTGTCAGAAGGAGCAAAGTCTTTCACCTGTTTGCAGTTGTACCTTCTTTCAGATGTGGTGATGCCAGTAGCCAATGTGCTTTAAAGCCAGACCATGAACATGCCTAACCTTATGGATCACGTTAATTAAAAAGGAACTTCAGTGGGTAAGAGATGCTTGGAACAAAGAAAGGCCAGTTTCTTTACTCCCATACTTAACAGCTCCAGGAAGCATTGCAGAAGTGGCTGTTCCAGGAGCTACTACTTAGATAGATGGATCGCAGCCTAAGATGCTAGAGCATTTCTGTTCTTCCCAGTTCTCTTAAGGGTTCCAATTTATGTGGTTTTATTGTATCCTTTCATGTAAAGCAACAGTAATGCAAGTGCAAACAATCTTAATAATTCCTCAAGTTTTAAAGCTAAAAATTGTACTGATCTGCTAATTACGTGAATTCTCCATCGGTAGGTGATGACCCATCTTCGTGTAATAGAGGAGAGGATGAATCAAAGCCTGTCCCTGCTCTACAAAGTACCTTATGTGGCTGAAGAAATCCAGAATGAGATTGGTTAGTATCTATGCTCTGAAGACACAGGTTGGCTGAAGACAACTTGAATATTATTACTGAGCAGTCAGAGCACCCATACGCCATGCCAGTAGTGGCTACATACCTGGCACCCCCTTCCAAGGGGGAAAAAAGCCTTTGCTACTTTGCTTTTCAAGTGTGTGCAAAGTCTCACTTGATCAGTCCATGCATGTTGCCGCCTGCACTTTGACATCATAGACTTTCTAGGACACTGCATGAGAACAACCCCACGTTTCAGGCAGCGCAGCCATAGGTGTGTACCTACAAAGGACCAAATGTTTTAAAAAACAAACTTGTGCTCATGTATGCCACACACAAACACACTTCCTGCAGGAAAAAGAAAAGTGGCTGAGAAAGCAGAGATGGTTGTTCCGCAGTGCTGTTTGGGCATTGGTGGAGCAGCTGTCACCGACAGTCGCATGGGGCTGCAAGAAGAAAAATGCAAGCAGAAAGGTTGGGGTTGGCATGGTGAGGGAGAGGCAAGTTGCGTTCTGCTGCACCAGGCCCTAGGATATGGGCTGGAGGACCTGAGGGTGGGGAAAAGCGAGGAAGAGCAAGCCTAATCAATCCACTCCATGTAGCTTATTTGCAATGCAAGTCGCCATGCCATGCATCCTTAGGTTGCCACAAAATGATTGTTTTGTCTATCAAAGATTGTCATCCTGACTCTCTTCTTACAGATGAGCTGCTCCAAGAACAGCGGGCTGACATGGACCAGTTTACTTCTTCTATCTCAGAATCCCAAGTGGACGTCCGTGTGAGTTCTGAAGAAAGTGATGAATCTCCACTCTTTGATGGTAAACCTTTCCGTCCATTCCAGGTGAAAACTTTCCCAGCCTCATCAGAAAATGAAGGTATGTGGTACTGTGAGCACATAAGTATAGCATGACCTTCTCCAGCGTGGTTCAATTCAGATGTTTTGGACTTGAGCTCCCAGCATCCCCAGCCAGCATAGCCAGTGATCAGGAATGTTAGAGTTGTTCCAAAAAAACCTGGAAGGTACCAGGTTGGGGAGGGCTGTTGCAGAGCATGCTGCTATATCTGTCCCAAATTAAATCCATGCCTTTCTGTGGTATTCAGAATAATAAATGCACTTGCCCTCAATATTGTACTAGGTACCATATTTTCTTGTGATGTAAGAATAAGTAGACTAAGTGGTTTTCGTTGCTTTCAATGTCACACGGAGATGCTACCAATTCTTAATTGCTTGTTTGAATTTAGGTTTCATTTACTTTGTGAATATTTGTAGACCTGCTCTCTCCCATGGGTTGTTTTTAAGCCTGACTATGAATTAATTCCCAGTTCCTTTCAATTCCTGGTTCTTTTCAAGTCACTGGGCCCTTAGCTCAGAGCTTAACCTCATTACTTGCTACAAGCTTACTAGAAATGCCTTTTCCTTGCTTTCTGGTGGTCATATGTTGGGGTAAGAGAAACTTGTTTTTAATTTCTAACCTGAATGTAGCCCAGGATCCAAAACAAAAATTGCACGACAAGCCTTTTTCTTTTCTCCCCTCTTAATCTCCTTTCTCTGCTATTTTTTGTTTTTGTTTTTGTTCTTGTTTTTTTCCTTCTGCTATAGATTCTCAGCCGGATTTGTACCACCCAGTGAAAAAAGGTTGGTTCTAAGCTGATCCCTCTAAATGCTTTCTATCATGCCCCCCGCCTTTTCAGTGTGTTTTAATTGCTTTAGCTTTTAGTTTCGTGACATCAGTGCCATCTCTCTCTCTCTCTCTCTCTCTCTCTCTCTCTCTCTCTCTCTCTCTCCTGCTCATATAAAGCTTCAGAAATGAATCGGCTGTCCTGTTTAACAGACTCTTGTTTTGTTGACAAATGTTTTGATAATGGTGAATGTTACGTGTTCAGCAACATTGGTGCTACTTGGTTTAGGTAGAAGAGTTTGGAACATTTTCCAGTTTTGTAGTAGCAAATGTGGGGGGTAGTGCTATATATTTGAATTAGTTTGGTTTAGAGGTACATGTAATAAAATATTCTTTTCATCCGATCGTTTCCCCCACCTACGGGCAATCTGTTCTACATTGTCGACTTGATTAGGATAAGGGACTTCATATGGAGAGGCAGAACTTGAGGTGGTCAGACCCCTGGGAATTCTGATAAAACACCGCCTCATGTTTTGAATGTACTGTTCTGCTCAGAATCTGTATAAAGCACTTCTGTATGAAATACCGGCACACAGTGTTACAGAAGCACTAGGTACTGCAGGAGGAGGCGTGGTGGTGCTGGAGGCAGTGAGGGAGGACGGCTGACCTGTTGGAATGTGTCTCCTAATATTCCACGTTTACTTAGAAAACCTCTCTGGTTTTCTGTAGTATTTGTTGCAAGTTCCTTCTGCATGGTTCATCATGATTGGATAGCCGTGTGCATTCTGTTTCTGCTCCTGCAGTTTCTCTTGTGGGGTTGTGTGGTCTTGATTTTACTGACTCCCATGAGCAGTTCCGTAAGAAAGCGAATAACCTGACTGCAATATTGGATCTCTTTTGAACATAATCTGTGTTAGAAACCAAAGCCCCATGGCTGCATTAAGGACCGGCAAGCCTTTTCTCTTTATTAGAATGTCCTAAGTTTTGCTTTTTAAAATTTGGTTCTCCATTTGCTCATACCTTAGCAACTGCCAAAATTAAATCGGCAGGCTGCTAGCTGCAGATGAGGACTGGGACTTGGGATGTGTAGGTTTTGTTAAACTCATTCTCTCTGTCTTGTGTAGTTTATCAGGCATCTTTTGTTCTGTCGTCCTGTCGTGGATGGAATTGAGTTTTATGTGTGAGAATTTCGCTTTTCTTTGCATTTGTACATTAATCATAATGATTCCCTAGTTGGGATGAGGGACAAAATGTAAGATTTCATTTGATTATATTGTGGCAGACAAGTCACCTACCTGTTCTGTTCTTGATGCATTAACAAGCAGAGTTTAAAGTCCTCTGTTAGCTCATTCCTTGAAACAAGGGATTCTGAAGCAATAGGATGAATTATAGTCATCTTCCTATCTCTGAAATCTTTGTTTCAGTTTTCATTAATAAGTGTGAACATCATCTCTCCTGGCCAAAGTAACTGACTAAAATGTAGGGGAAAACGATATTTTGCAGTCCATTCCTGGCTAAGCTGTCGATGTAAAATGTGATATATTTGATTCTGCCTTCCCCCTGCTCTTTCTTATAGTGTATAACACTACTGCAGTTTCTTTTCAGAGGTATGTGAGATGTAAAGACCTTTCCTTCTGAGTGCTAATCCACTTAGGACTGTTAAACAGTGCAGAACTATCTGAGGGTACCTGTCACAGCAGCTGAATTCCCAGCCTATAGCATCTACTGGCCTCTGAGAACTGGAGGAGTCAGAAGATGCCTAGAAGTGAGCTGACTAGGAGTGGCTTCTAGGCCTAAGCTTGTTAGAAATTGTTAATCATTAACTTTCACAGTATGTTACCTGTACTCAGCAGTCTTGAAAAGCAAGATGGACAATCTGGAGTGTGCTTGGAATTCAAAATAACATTTCCTAAAGAACTGGGAACAAGAGCAAAAATAAATTCAGGAACCATTGTCTAGATTGCTTTGACATTTGCAGTCAATTAAAAAGCAAGCCAACACCCTTCCCCCCAAACCTTGGTGCTTCAGCAGTTGCTCCAAAAACAGTTTCCCTCCCTTAGGAAATCTAGATAACAGGTTGCATTCATGTGTGCCTGAAACCAGCAAATGTAGGGCAAGAAGTGCGATCCATTTATGAAGTGTTTTTATAATATAATGACCTTTTTGTGGAAGGACATAGATATGTGTAGAGTCTCAAAAGAATCCAGTGGCTGCCTTGGATCCTTCTGTAAAATCTTAATACAGGCTAGCTTTTTGCAGAGTTTTATTAACAGCTGCTCATCATGTTTTGGGTGATTTGGAGGTTGCAACAGGTATCTTCTGCTATTCTGATCAGTTGGGATTTGTAGTTCAGATCCCAACTACAGCAGAGCGGTCTTGTTGATGCCCTTCTCCATTATTATGTGCAAGGTTTCAGCTGATTCAGAATTTAATGTGCTGCTCCCTTGACATTGAATCTGGACTTCAGCCAGGTACGTGGCAGGACCTCGTTAAGTTGGGCTCTCCCACACGAGCGACATTCAAAGAGAAACTGGAGAGCCATCTGAGTGAGATGGTATAAATTGGTGTCCTGCAACAGCCGGGGGTTGGACACAGTGGCCTTCATGGCCCCTTCCAACTCTACTATTCTGTGATTCTATTTTTCTGAGTTCGGTAGGTGACCTTCTTGGAATGAGTTTCAGGCTTGGTCCTCAGATAGCTGCTGATACATAGCCTCTCTGAAGGGATGGAGAGTCTGCTGTGGCAGAAATACCTCTTGGGGAAAGAGACAGCACTTCTGGACTCTCATTGCTTCGTGCCATATCATATCAGTCAATAATAAAATAGCTGTGCAACTGGACCTTCTAGAAGAGCCATCATTTCCATCACGTGTGCCTCACTTGCTAGGCCTCTTCGCTCATTGCCCATTGTTTGTCTCTCAAGCATAACATGTTGATGTCCTTCTAATACTTGCATAAGGAAAGGAAGCTAGGAAGTGTTCCTATTGTGGTTCGCATGAGGGTGACAGCACCACCTGGATGCCACAGGGGTCTGATAAGTGGCCCATTCCTTTGTCTGATCTTATACTTGTTCTTCTTGTGCAGGGTCTGGCATGGCGAACCTTGATGGGTTGATTGGAGCAGAAGAGAAAGTAATTAACAGCAAGAACAAGCTGGATGAGAACGTGGTACGTTTCTTTTTTGTATTTTTCACTGAAACGCTTCAGTCTGGGACTAAAGTTTTGTTGCTTGCTTCTGAGCCTCTTGCTTGACAGTCATTCTGTTCATTATACCATATGGTGCAAGGGAGTAGCAGCTTTCTGACATGCTGCTGCTGCAGGTTTCTGGTTTGTGTCAGTGACAGAAGGATAAGATGGTGAAGAAAACAATGCCTCACTGTAGAAAGTCCTGTCAAGCTGGTTAACAAGGTAGAACCCTTTGATACTTCGGCACAGATTTGACAGACAGATCTGTCAGCTGTATTGAGGGGCTGCAGCTTTGGACAAGTGCCACAAGAGAAATGGGCATTCTGTAACTGTAGGGCTTATGCCAAGATGCAGATGAACCGTGTTCGTGCCCTGTCTGTTCGCTCTGTGAAAGCAGTGAATGTTAACTTATGTAAAGTCAAATTGATCTAGCCAGTTCATCAAACTCAAGCCAGATTTGTCCTGTGAAATGTCCTCATGTATGTAGCTCTGCTTAAAACGCACACAAGGCAGAGCCAGCTGGCGACTCCATGATGTTAGAAGAATTACTGACCGCAAGAAATAGTTTTTGAACATATGCAGTGCTCCATGCCAGAGTCCACTTCGGTCTGCTCAGTGCGTTGCATGATGTATGGCAGCAGTGTCAGGATGTGATGACAATGTGTGTGCCGGGGCCCTTGGTGGCAGAATGTTCAGTGCCAATATGAAGGGTCCTCTCACACACACAGATATATGCAAGGACTTTTCCTGGGTTGTGGGAACTCAGATTGGCCAAGGTTCTTGCCTCTGTCCCTGTGAGTATGCGTGTTTGTGTGCACGTGGGGCCCCGCTGCAGTGGTGCTAAATATGCAGCCATTGTAGCATGGCTTGTAGGCAAGGTCCCTGTCTCCTTCACACCCAGTGCCTTCCTTTATCAGTTTTCCAAGGCTCTTCCACAGGTGGGATTTGGCTCAATGTATGAAATCTCCTTTAGAGAGCATGAGAGAGGTGTGTGATAACCATGTAAATTAGCTATTTATTCAGGAGAAGTTGCTCTTTTTTGCAGATCAAAGGTGACTTTTTAAGCAAATCCATTCCCAGTATTCCCCTGTCTGTCATTAGGTCCTGGTATAAAATTTCTTCATGACTGTTTTCAGGTTATTGATGAAACCCTTGATGTGAAGGAAATGATTTTCAATCCTGAGCGAGTTGGAGGACTGGTGGATGAGCCGGTAAGTATATGGCCACCAACCCAGGCTTGATTTTAGGGAAATTCAAACCCTTGTCACTATGTACACCCCTTTTAATTCCGGAGGTACTATAAATGTTGCAAACCAAAAATAGATCTGGAGTTTTCAGCAAGAAATATCCTGGGCCACATAGAGCACGTTGAAGGTATGGTGGGCCATGGGCATAGTAGGTGTGTCTGAGAAGGTATTTTAAAGGTACCCACTGCAATCTAGACAGTGACCAGGGCAGGTTCATTATCAGATGCATCTCATGCCAAAGCCAGGTCCCTCCTAGGCCTGTTTACCAATGTTTGTTTCCAAACACCCGTCCCTCCACTTTGTCTTCTCACCTTTTCAGGAAAATGTCAATTCCCTGCGTGATGATTTCAGCTTCAGCAGCAGTGCTCTCATTGGCCTCTTGGTGATAGCTGTTGCCATTGCCACCGTCATAGTGATCAGCTTGGTGATGCTGAGGAAGAGGCAGTATGGAACTATCAGCCATGGAATTGTCGAGGTGAGCGGGGGCTTGGGGTGCATTGCCTGAACAATGAATGGGGGACGTGGGATTGAAGAAGGTGACCGGGCAGAGGTGGCATGTTAGGAGTGTTGAATCTCTCACTTGCGCTGCCTTGCTCGTTTAGCCGTCTGTGTCCATATATAGTTAAGGCAGTTCTCTGCAAGTGTAGAAAGCAAAACCAGATTTTTGAAAAAGAAACTCCTGATACTTTGCTTCCCACATGCGTAGAACACAGAAACTCCCAGCAGCTGGAATTGGTGTTGCAGAGCTTGTTTGTTTGGTTTTGAGACAGCGTCCTGTAGAGATGGTGGAAGCAGATTTTCTTGTGACAAAGCTGAAGACTGGTACTCATGCCTTCGTTTAAGTCTACATCAATAAGTCCACATTGCTTCATGTGGTTGTGAGGTTACTGTACCACTTCCTGGCCCACTGACTGTTAACTTCGTTTTCTTGAAGGTTGACCCAATGCTAACCCCAGAGGAGCGGCATCTGAACAAGATGCAGAATCATGGCTATGAGAACCCAACATACAAATACCTGGAGCAGATGCAGATTTAAAGTACGTTGAAACTGCGGTGCCCTGGCCAGCAAAGGCTTTGGGTAGGGAGGGCCAAAATGGTCCAGTATTTTGGATCAACTACTGACCAACTGTCGCTTGAAGAGGACTTCATCTTACATTCAGAACTCCTGGAACATTTAAGACTTAATTACTACTGTAGAGTTGCAATTTCCATTCTTTTAAATGGGTGAGGAAATGATAATATAACAATATATGATATATAAACCTTAAATGGGAAAATGGATCTATTGCAGATATTTGAGATGTAGTTTTTTTTTCTTTTTTAAGAAACCTAATCTAATGAAGAGAAATCCCAGTGCTGTTGTATTGTCTGATAACAAGTTCTCTGTATAAATGAGAAATGTTTGTTTTCTTTCTGATACACCACTTGTATATTCAAGGTCATTTGTACCAACCACATTGTATAAACAAGACACTTGTGGCTCTTTGGTCATTCTGGCTTTTATATATAAAAGCAGTATTCCTTTTTTCTTTTCTTTTTAGAGAAATCTTTTCCCCAGAAGTCACAAAAAAGAGAATGGGGAATAACAACAACCAGCAAAATTCGTAACGGAAACCTTGTATAGATTCTGAGATGCCAGTGACCTGTGCGATTGTGCTGCTATGTGGCTTGGTTTTCAGAAATCCTAGACCCTCTCGAAGTATGGAGGGTAAATGCTTCTGCCATTTTAGGGCCTTTTAGTGGAAAGCAAGGTCATGGCTGGTGCACATTGGGACTGCACAGCTGCCTTGCTTTCTGAATGCAGCCTGGCTGTAGAGTTGGAAGCCTTTAAGTCTGATTGCAATCTTGTCCTTTCTGCCTGAACCAGCCTCCTTTAGCACCTTGCCTAGTGTAAGCCTGCCCCTCTTTATTAATGTGCTAGCAAGCCCCCCACCCCTTCATGGTAAATCATGGTCATTACGGGATTGGGAGTCCGATATGTCTTCCCAAGAAAGCTGGGGTTGGTGCTGGAGGGTGTGTGCATTTAGGGAGCCAAAGAATCATTGCAAGGGCTCTCTATCTGGGATGGGGTTAGGGTGGGTAGAAGCGAGAATGACGGATAAATGGAGAACAAAGGGAATCAGTGGGCACTGACGTGTCAAGGGAACTTGTTCCATTCACCATCATGTCTTTGTAATGCTTGTATAGTTGATGTTAATGCTCACAGCTTTTTAAAAAATTCTGGAGGTTCTGGTAACCTGTGGTGTATTTTTTTTCCTATTTTCTGTGACTTTTCTTTATCCTCCACCCCTTTCCATGTCTCTTCCCACTATGCACAGATTTACTTAACCCACAAACTCCTTAGTGTGATCTGTGGGGAATGTAAAAAGTTGGAAACACATCAATAAACACTTTAACTTACAGAATGATTCCTGTGTCTATTCATAGCTAGCTGGAGCTCTGAGAAATAGCATGATAAAACATAGCTCTTAATCGCACTTACCAAACACCTGAAGGACCACTGGAATTCCCCCTGCTTTCTGCCTTCCAGGCCTCCTGCACCCTTTGAGCACCTTTTCTGCCAGGGCAATAGGAAACAGGCATTTGTGTTTTTTGTCTGGAGGCTGTGCCAGGTCGCATCTGCTCTTCTGGAAGTGAATCGGTTTCCAGAATGCATTACAGTATGCTAGGTCTGTTTGAAATAGAAAATGTGGTACTTTGTAAAGGACAAACGGTGGCATGTGGCCCCAGTGGCACATCGGTGTAGGTAGCACTCTGAAAATTTACATATGTAAGTCATTCTGACATGCTTGCTCACAGGTTGTTTTCTTCCACTTGCAGTGAAATGATGTTCAGCAGGTAGGATCATTCAGATAAGCATCTTTAACCTCCACTCTAAGAGTTTTGATTAATACTATCAATGCCCAACAAGCTAGATTGAACTAAATGCCAAAGTGGTTTGGGTCATTAAGCTGTATTCAAGAGGATCAGGATAGGTTAAAACATTGTTGAAAGCAGTGTGCTCAAATGTAAAGTCGAAACAGAAAACCATGAGCTTACCCATAACCAAGGTTAAAATTGCCCTCAGAGAAGCTCTGTCTTCCACTCTGAGAGCTTATCAGTCATCCAAAGGGAAGCATGCTTTATGTTTGAAAGATACAAATTTCTGTAATAGTGGAATGGCTTGAAATGGTTTTTTATATGCTGCTCTCAAAGTTGGAGACTCTGCTCTTGCTTACCCAGGGATGACAAGCGATTGGGTAGCTACCATGTCTTTTGGCATTAGTATTCAGAGTGCTGTAATTATGCACATGAAATTTCTCTCAGAATATTGGCCCTATGAAATGACATGGCTAGTTATTATATGGCTGTTGTTTGCATACGGGGAAGAAAATCGATTTTTAGTCTTTATTCAAAGCTATTTAAGAAGTTTTATTTCAGCCTTGACTCTTCCCTTCCCACCTTTCAGTCAAATTGCTTAATTCTCCAGCAATTTGATCTCTGAACTGAGTCCATCCACTTTCACTGTATATGCAAGGTGCTGACTATTTGAAAGAGAAGGTAGGTGAAATATACATAACATGATTTGAGAACATAAATATGGCTGGCTTTTTCTTGGTCAATTATTTAAGCTGTCTGGAGAAAGACTATATATTGCTGCTGAAAATCCTTCTGTTGACTGATGTCTCTTGAGTCATTTCACCATGTTGAGTTTGCATGAATTTCAATGCTCTTTGAAAAGCATGGATTGGTTTCCAACATGGTTGCTGAACTTCTGCTTTGCAAAGTTTGCTTAATATGGAGGCTTAGAGGAGTGGAGCTGGGCTGTTGTTGTTTTTTAAGCTAAATATGGCATTAGAATTTATAGAGTGGACTTAAATTATTGAGTTAACTTGTGTCCTTTGGTGCGGGATAAACACGAGTTTACTCAGTAAGTGAAAGATGCAGCCCCATTAGCCACATCAAACTGATACACATTACTATGAAACAGCACTTTCGATCTTGGATCCAAATGATGCCATAAGAATCCTAATTTGCTGTATTGTATGTATGTATGTGAGGCTGCCTGTGAAGCCGGTTTGGACACTGCAGTTAATCCAGGACAGAGCGGCATGGCTACTAATGAGGACTGACGAACACATCATGCCGGTCCTCCATCTGCTGCCCGCCTGTTACTGCTCAAGCCCAATTCAGAGTTCTGACATCAACACACAAAGCCCTAAATAGTTTGGGGCTGGAATATCTGAAGGAAATCCTTTCTCCATATATCCCTACCAGACCACTAACATCTTCAACAGAGGCCCTTCTCTGTGAACCTCCCCTAATGAAGGGAAGGGGGAGATGTCAGGAAGGGCCTTCGCTGCATTGCACTCCACCTGCGGAAAGCTTTCCCTAAAGAAGTGCACTTGGTGCCTTCACTACTTAGTTAACATCGCCAAACTAAGTTTTTGTTTAACACTGGCCTTATTCTGCTACTGCTGCTTGCTTATTATGTTTTTCTGTTTTGTTTATTATACTAGATTTTTTATACAGATCATTTTATTATTTTAATTCTTATGGTTTTGTTTTTTTCCCCACGATTTATATCCTGTCCTTTTCCTACAAAGGGCTCAAGGCAGCTTACCTCATTTTCCTCCTCCATCTTATCCCCCCAACAACAACCCTGTGAGGTAGGCTGGGCTGAGAGTCTGTGACTGGCCCAAAGTCACCCAGTTGGCTCCATGGCCAAGCGGGGACTCGAACCCAGATCGCCTGAGTCCCAGTCCCATGCTCTTAACCACTACGCCACACTGGCTCTCCAGTTTTATCCTGGTTGCTTATGATTCTTATTGTGAGCTGCCCTAAGAGCCTTTGGGCTATAGGGCAGCATATACATATGATAAATGAACAGCTCCGAGCTACACAAACCAGCTGCACATGTTCCAGGACCACCACCAAGGGGACCTTTCTCCTGTGCTTGCCAGCTTAATTATATTCCCGGCAACCATTCAAGCAAGAATTCTGAAACTGGTCGGGATGAACAGGCAAGATCAAGTCTTGTAATAGCTTGATTTGAACCCATTTGGTATGTTTACATCAGTATTTTGAACTGGGCTTGGAAACACTCTAATCACCAATGCAACTGGAGAAAAGTTTGCTTTTATACAATTCTGGCCTGCACAATTATACAGTTCTGGCTGCATTTTTCACTAACTGGATATACTTTAGAGCCTTCAAATGAAACCTCCTGTAAAATACATTACAGTAGTTACATAGTACGTATGCTTATTTCGAAACAATGAAAGGGCATTCCTAGTATTTGCATGTTTTTTCCCTTGCTTGGTATGAACTAAGTCAGGAAATTGTGGTGATCGCGTCTTAAGTTGCCAACTTCTAACCAGTTCTGCCATTTGCCACAATGTATATAACTGTTGTGAACTGCCTGAAAGCTTCATTGGACAGTGTAGCAATATAATTTGGATAAATACATGATGCATTGTGAGAGTAGCCACCTCCCACACAGATGCAAATCTGGCAGTATCGAATTGCATGATACAGTTGCAATATTTTGCTAAGGGGACATAAAAATTCAGCCAGACTGCTGAATATAACATGAAATGCATTTTCTATTGAGTTATTTTGAGGTGAATTTATAACAAAAATGGAAGAAATCAATCAGAACTGATTGTTTAATATGAACAGGGTAGGTTAAATGCAAACAGTGTTATGAATGTTGGACAAGTCTAATCATCTGTTCTACAAAAGAGTGTTAATTACATATGCCCAATGGTGAGAAATACTCTGGATTGTTATTTATTATGGTTGTTGGTTAGAACCATTACAGGCATATTTCAGTCAAATCAAGAAGCCATTATGCTCATTGTGTAGTCTTGGGTTAGTAGCCCTGTATCATTCTCATATTGAAGTTCTATTCTAAAGTTATTTGGTTTATACAAAATTAGATCCAGTTTGAATGAAGACACGATGTAACATTGGACAAGAAAATAGAGTTATTTATGGTGTAGTGCTTGTATGATAAAAGCTTTGCCCCTGAGTTTGATGAGGCTTTATTTTGTAATTTCTCAGTTTTATTCTTGCCTTGCTTTTTTGTCCCCCCCCCCCCATTTATTTTTTCTTAAAATTTGAAAAGGAGAGATTGGCCTACAAGCAGGTTCTTGTTACTGCTTGTTCTATTCCCCATTCCCCATGTGTGGAACATTGCTGGGCACAAGACTGAGCTTAGATATCAATCCATATCTATCCTTCATGCTTCTCTACCTGTAGTTAAATGACTGAGGGACCTGTGTCTCTCCACTTATTGGATTGCAAGTCCTAGCATCTCACACCGTTGACTATGTCGACTTGTGTGTCTCTATTGACTTTAAGACTGCAATCTTATACATGCTTTAGAAGTAAATTCAATTTAATTAAATGAGGAATCCTTCTGAGGAGATGGCAACAGATTTGCATGGTCCTGCAATGTAAGTTGGTCCTCAAGGATTAAAATAGTACTTCTGCTTTAGGAACACGATCGCTTTCTCAGAAATGCCCTTGTGAACAAATAGTGAATGGAGATTTTCTGATTTATTATATTTATCTTCTGCCAAGGTGGCTTACAAAATTCAATCTTATTCTCACAACAACCCTGTGAGGTAGGTTAGGCTAAGAGTCTGTGAGTGGTCCAAAGTCATCCAGTTAGCTCCATGGCCAATGACTTGAATAACTTGTGGTGGGCAGGCAGATAATAGATTTTGCTAGCAATTTAATGAACAGCTTTGAAATTGGTGTATCCTTCCCTCAGAGAGAACACAAGGAGAACCTTGCAGGGTCAGACCAGTCCAGCCCACCATTCTGGTCACACGCAAGCCATCCAGTTTCCCACAGGAAACCCGCAAGCAGCACATGAGTCCAACAGCACCCTCCCGTCCAAGTTGCCCAGCGGCAGCTGTGGGTATGGGCAGCGGCTTTGCAAGTGGAGGTAGCACAGAGAGCTATCGGGACTGGTAGCTGCCGAAAGCCTTCCCCTCTAAGAATGTGTCCCACCTCCACCAAATTGGTGGCTCCCGGCTGTAGCAGCTTGGCTCCTGCTTGCTGGTAGGAAGAAGAGGCGTTGCCCTCAGCCCTTTCCTTAGTGTAGTGGGGCAGCAGCATGTGCTGCAGAACTAAAGCAATGGGTCCTTTTTATTCTGAGTAGCTTCAGGCAGAGTGAATATGGTTCTCTCCCTGCCCATGTCATCTTCACACTAACCTTGCAAGGAAGGCTAGGTTGAATTGGTTAGGCTAGTAACTGGCCCGAGGTTTCCCAGTGAGATGCATTCCTGTTCTTTCTTACTCTCAAATTACCTTTATACCCCAGCCTTCTTCCGCTGCCAGAATATTCTAGGCAGCCTAAAAGTTTCTCTTCATTTCATTCTCACAACAACAACCCTGTAGGCCGAAAGGTCAGTAACTAGCCCAAAATCACCCAGTGAGCTTCATGGCCGAGTGGGGCTAGAACCTAGATCTCCTGTGTCCTGGTCCAACACAGCCCCTGTTCCACACATGGCTAAATTGCCATGTGATCATGGGTTTCCCCTCCAGACGGGAACTCCAGTCTCTTGCAAGTTGTGAGACTCTAGGCGTGATGTTGGGAGAGAGGTTTCCCTCTACCCTCTTTCAAAGCAGCAGAGTGCTCTTTGGCAAAAGCTCTTTGTTTCGGATATACATCCAGCAGACTATAGCCAGTGAAGAAAGAGTCTCTGAGCATGCACAGAGTGGCTCATGGAACCCAGATAGGAGCTACTTCCCAGAGTCCCCTTTTTGAGTAATTCTGGAGTCAGGCAAGCCTAGCTGTCCACAGCCGCTGTAGCTGGATGTGCCAAGGATCAGACCAGGCTCGCCTGGCTCCTTGGGCCCCTGCCCCCTTCTGGCACTTGCAGACTCCGGCCGTTCCCAGGGGCTGCCTGAACACCTGGGGGTGGTGGCCAGGAGATGAGCCATTCTGCCACTGCTGCCTCTGCTCCCCAAGCTGTCCCCCTGCCACCCAAAGACTCTGAGCCAGCCTGATCCAGAAACACTCCCCGAGAACAACTGCCCAATGCACGGGGAGTGAAGGAAGCTGGGGTTAAGGAGTCTGCCAGTTCCAGTCAGCATCCCGGGCACCTTGTTCCCCCAGACTGGTGCTCAATTTAGGCAGCCACAAATAGCTGTCTGGAGGAAATATTGGGGCTCACCACTGCCTCACTCCACATCTTGTGTTGGATGCCCATCAACCTTAGGGTTTGAAAGCTTAGGAGCATCTGCCACAGGGGACAAGCGTTTATGCCCGTAAGGTATGTTCTCGCTACACATAAAATGATAGTTCTGTTTCCCTTTCACCATGGACCAAGTAACCAGTGTGCATTTTTAATATCAAGAGTGATGGAAAATGTCTGCCAAAATGTGGAGATTAGTAAAAATGTCCTCAAGGAAAAGTTGTTCCGTTTTTCACTTCTCTTCCAAGCCAGTCTCTGGGAGGAGAACCGGATCAGGTGTTCTGTTCTTCCACAAGCAGCACGATAAGTCCAGTTCCACATCAATATTTTCGTAGTTTGTTCCACATTCATTGCTGCACCTGCAGAATCCCAGCCGGCAAAAAGATAATATATTCAACAGATAGAAAGAAATCCAGTTCAGCAAGTGGCGTGCGTTTGACAACAGCTTGTGTTCCACCCCTGCCCCCGTTCCACAACAGAAGGCAGATCTGGAACTGAGAATGGAGAGCTTTATTATAGTGGTAAATGATTTATGGGATATTGTTTTCTATCAAGGAGGTTTCTATGGAATGGCTACTTCTGCTGTGATTGGCAAAATAAATCACAAAAATAAACGGCAAAATAAAAAGGATTTGGCCAGTGCGAAAAACAATAGCGCTGCTTGCCGTTGATTGGGTATTGTTTGACATCGAGCTGTTGTTACTCTGTGTGGTTCCTTTGTGTGCATTTCTCTGTTTATTGCCCAATGGAGCAGCTATTTTCTTATTTTCTTACGTCTGTGTGGTGGCTGATGGCCAAAACAAATAAACTGAATGGTTTGGTATTGATGTAGGCTGTTTTGAAGTATTGATGGGTGAGAAAGCAGGCAGAATTTTTAAAACACAATCATGTTTTACAGGGAGGACTTCAAACCATATACCTTGTTCAAAAAAGATAAATCAGAGCAGGCAGCCCCCACTTCACCCCCATCTTCAGATGGCTGCACATTTAAGAACAGTTTCAGCCAATCATGTTCATTTCCAGGAGATGGTTCATTCAGTTCACAGATGTGCCTTACATATCTGTATATATCGAATTAATTAATTAACTAAATAAATCAGTTTGGGTGTGTAAATTCCTACCAGCTATCCCTGGCCAGCCATGGCTAGCTGCTCCTTTAGAAAGCACTCCAATCGCTGCAACTTTTGGAGCATCCAAAATTGGATTTTGCCTGAGAGTCTAGTACAAATGTGTTTCCCAAGGGTGCTGAATCTATTCTCAAGGGCCTTGAGTTTCATTATTCTTTCTTAGCTTAGTTGCCATGCAGAGGGAAGTTTTTCAAGGGAGTTTGTAGCTGATGAAGAAAGGGTTAATCCCCCCCCCCTTCGAATCCCTCCATGCACAGCCATTAAGCTCAGGCAAAAATGTTTTCCATTAGTTTGAGATAACCAGAGGTAGGGTGCAAGCGAATCAATGAATTCATTTTATTTGTGATTATTTGGATGAAAAATTGACTGGCTTCTCCTGCAGTGACACTTATAACTATATTTATACTCCCCTGCCCCCAGTCCCCAGGGACCGAGACTCTAGGCTGCTCACAGCATTAAAATTCACACAATTAAACCTTTTCAATCCCAGGAGTTATTTCAACATTTGCTCATATAAAGATGAAGACACGTGAGCACTTTTTATGCAGATTTTGTCCCCGGGGCCTGAGCCCACCTCTTCCAAGTGCCTAGCGCACCCTGCTCCTTTCTGCTCATCACTCACCGGTGACTAAAAAAACCACTGACTGCCATAGAGAGAAGACCGACTGCGTAGTGCCAAAAGAAGCACATGGTGAGGAAGTTCTTGTTCCCAGGATCCGCCTGATTCCAGCCTGGACCTCCCCATGGTGGGTACAGGACAAACCCAACCTGAAGGAAGCAAGGAGGAAAGTTCATCACCCAGAAGCATAAGAGTGTGTGGAATAATTCCAGTGTGAGAAGCCAGGCATTTGATTAGGAGCAAGAGCAGGTCAGTCCTGGATCCTGCATATGTCGTGCAGATGAATGAGAATAAACTGGGTGGACTTAAGGAAGGGGTAGGTAAGCTGTGAATGGGCCATTCTCCTTGCCCTGGTGCCATCTCTTTCCCTCAAATATTGATCCTTGGTGGTTTCCCAGCTTTGTGCCCTTTCTCTCCCGTTCTAAAAGGTGGAAAGGCCATCGCTAAGGCTTAGTGACTGCCAGGAAGTGCTTTAAACTAAACTGTGCTGGCCTTTTGTGAGCCCTTGGCGCCCATCTCTTGCCTTTGGCTCCAGTCATCCCTGGAATACACTCGCAAGGACTCACTAGTTCGGGTGGAGTGCTCAGCTGGTATTTGGGAGATGCGGGCTGTAGCTCCCACTTGGCTATAAATCTCACTGGGTACCTGTGGCCATTTCTTGGTCAGTTAAGCAGCTTGCAGCTTAACCTTGCTGTGGCAGGGTTTTGTGAAGATAAAAAAGGAGAGATGAAGAAGGACATTCGCATCACCTTGGGCTTCTTGGAGGAAAAGACAGGCTAAAAATGAAATAAATAACTAAATGGCCGAACCAAGTTCCATGGCTTTAAGTGGGCCGTGCAAGTGATGGGAAATAGCTGTGCAGAACATTATTGTAACTTCAAACAGCAGCTGCCAGGAGGTGGAAGGAGACGGGACCCAGCATCAGGATGCCAGGTGGGCTCCCCGCTCCCCCCTTGGTTCGTGGTTCTCCAAAAAATCAACCCTTTGGAGCGACTGTTTGCATGCTAAGGGGAGCTCCCATGGGTGTAGCTCTGAGAGTTGGGAGAGCAGCATTCCCTTGCGCAGGGCTCAGGCGCACCTCCCTCTCACTCGCTGCAGTCCTGGTTCCCCGCGGCTGCTACTTGCATGGCCCGTTCAGCACCACATGCCGTTCTGCCCTTGAGACTGTGGTTGGGTTGGAAGGACCCACTTTCAGGGAAGCTCACCGCTACATGAGTTACTGTTACTGCTTTTGTGTCCCCTTTTCAGCAGGGAAGACGCAAGTCAAGATCCTTGACATGTTCTTGCAAGTGGCAACCTCCTCGCCCTCCTCAGAGCGATCCGAGTGTACCCAGAGCAGCAAAACTGCAGCATTTCCTTCCCTCGGCAGTCCGAATGGCTTGGACTCTTTCCAGGGGAGGCAATTAAGCAGGGACTCAGTGGGCTGTCTCTGCTGTGGCTGGATACTTTAACAGCTGCCTTTATCTTAATGCATTTCTCATGGCAACACTTCTCCTAAGGCAAGCTCCCTCACCCTGGCAAGGAGCCTCGAGACCGCTGATTTAAGGCCGTGGTGGACCCGGATGCATCATTCTCAGCTGAAAGCATCCTCCTCCTTCCCCCCTCACAATTCTTCAGGCAGAAGGACCACTGACCTGCCAGAACCAGGATCCTTGGAGGATGAACAGGCTGGCTCTGAAGAGCTCCAGGATGGTGTGATCTCGGAGGAACACTTCCAGCATGGCACAAAGGGCCGCTCCAAATATAGCTATGCTCATGAGGGAGTAGAGGTGCTCTGTCAGTGTGGCATCCTGGTAGTCATGGAAATGGAAGAGGAAGCCTGCCAGAATCCAAAGCAGAGTTGCCAATTACTCAGGAGCATTAGGAAAATTGGAAACTTCAAGGGTTTAAAATCAATAAGAAGAGGGAGGCCAACCTGCATGTTAAGCAGTGGCTTCCCTCTGCAGTTGCACAAGGTTTCCATAAATTTTCTTCGTATGGGGAGCAGGCAGGCAGGAGAGGCACTGTGACCTATTCTGCATCTGGCTCTGGTGGAGACAGATAATATTTTAGTTGGATTTCTCTAGCACCTCATGCCATATACCCAGGGCTTGTTGTGCTTTATCTGTGCAATGCAAGCTTGCCGAGCCACTGTGAGACATTTTACTGACTTTGGTAGATCAGACAGAATAGCTTGCTCTCAAAGAATGTTTGATTTCAAATTGGTAGATAGAGCAAGTAACCTTAATATTGTGCCATGCCTGGTCTTCCTATAGGACCAAAGATACGATTGAGCCAGAGATAATGATCTGCTATAAGGTTTATGATCTCTCTCTCTCTCTCTCTCTCTCTCTCTCTCTCTCTCTC
>NW_025335856.1:9208738-9244236 GCF_004798865.1 Varanus komodoensis
TGTGTGTGTGTGAGAGAGAGAGAGAGAGAGAGAGAGAGAGAGAGAGAGAGAGAGAGAGAGAGAGTTTCGCTGCATTTATCTGTGTGGCATTTCTTGTGCAATTCCATCCATGCCGGGATGGTGTCTCAGGAGAAACAGCTGAGGAAGGGATTGCTGTTACCCCCACTCACGAGCATCCACTGACCAAGGCAATTGCCTCAGGTTGCCCCCAGGCAAGGAGGGTCCCATGAGCTTGCACATTTTGCTCACGGGAGAAGGTCTGTGCTTTTCTGGGAAGGCTCCTGTGTCAGGGGCTCCATTTCCCGGATAGGTCCACCACCATGAAGCACCATGGATGGCTCCTATAAAACTGTAAAGCAAAGCTGCAATGGAGAAGGAAGCTCACTGATGCAGAGATTGCCACCCTCCCTTGGTGTGTGGCTCTCTGAAATGCCCTTAACCTTTGTGCACCTCCAAAGCAACAAAAACAAAAATAAAATCAAAATCAATATATTTGGGGTGTGTTTGTTTTGCTCAAGCTGATTTCTCCTGCAGTTTGGGTATAAAGTCCCCCATGATAAGACTCATGCATTTTTTTTCATAATGATGAAGTATGGCTAACACTGCCAAAGAACCTAGAACAAAATATGGAGGTCCCTTGATCTGGGCGTTTGTTTGTTTGTTTGTTTGTTTGTGGGTGCATATTAAGGTTTCTGGATAACTTGTTGGTGCTGTTTTGGAGGCTTCTTTCAAAAAAGTATGCATCTGATAATGCAAAACTGGCATGATCTGACCCCTGCAGCCTGGAACTGACTTCACAGGCTTTGAAAGCGTAGGCATGGTCTTTGAAGAGATCATCAGTAACCTGTTTCCTGCTCAGCAATCTGTCCCTTGTTCTTAAAGCTTTTAGAAGACATTGAGTGGAGGCATTTTGACCTGCTCTGGAAACCTGTCAGTTTTTGAGAACCAGTCATAGCAAATGGGGAAACTTCCAAACCAATAAGGGCTCAAGATAGGCCTCGTCCTTCACTTCCGGGGGAAAGTGGAAGACATCAGACACACGGTGAAATGAACCATTTTGTTTATATAGCAACAATGAGCTCATTCCCCGAGTGCGAATCCTGAGCGGAGTTTGAATTGCTGCAATCTCATGGCACGTATATCATGTGTGTTAATTGGCTTACATATAGGCAATCTTTAAACGGCCTCTTGAATGATAGAAAAAAATAGAACTGAGTTTTGTTTTTTAAGCACCCTTCTAGAAGGACAAAAATTAAGCTCCTTTGAGATATAACTAGCAGGAAGCAACACTGGGTGGCCAAGGGAGCATCCTCAAAGCTGGAAGTTTGGAGAACAAGCACAGAAATTTTCTTTCCTTGGGGCAGCATCTACGGCTTTCCATCGTTACTCTTCGGGGTCAATCCTTTGCCCGTTGCCACCATTTATCACTAACCTTCTGCAAACAATGCCAGAGCCACCAGGAGGCGATCCAGTCCCACTGGCAACTTGAGCGGCGTATACATGAGAACATCCACCACTCCAGAGAAGCCATAGAACAGGTACATGGTCATATGCTGCCAATTCATCAGCTGCACCCAGCTTTTGGTCTCTTCATCATAGAGAGAGAGGTGGGGTCCATGAGGAACAAATTGCTCAGCCAGGATCCCTGTAAGATGCAAGCATTTCAGAGACTCTTCTGTCTGTTCCTACCTCCCCTCCCCCACTGCTACTGCTCCAATAGGAAAAAAATACTGGAAGAAATATGCAGGCAGAAAGCTATGCTTGCATGCAAAGAAAGAAAAATAGTAATTCAGAGAGGTCAGCAAGTGCAATGGTTTAAGGACTCAGTATGAACTTTATATCCTGAGTCAAAGATCTTAGCAAATAATGTGTTCACTGGGATTCTGAGGATGACGTTGCAAGTTACACAGATAAGGATGAGCCCAATCTGTAGTTTCACACTGAAAATTACCCTTTTGATGTAGCCAAACTTCTGGTAGAGAAAAGTAGTGTTTATCAGACTGTTTTGTTGGCACTTTTCTGGTTGGGGGTAGATTTTGCAATGCATACACTCCAACTATTCAGCTAAGATGAACCCCTATTTTTGACCCCGCTCTTGGTAAATCAGGGGTCCCATTTCTGTTGCAGAGTGACTTTTATCTGACTACAATTGAGACAGAAGACAACTGCAAACTTTAAACAGGATCCTTACTTAGTTTCAATGGCATTTTGTTTTACAAAGAAAGCAGGCAAAGGTGATGCCAAACCCTAACTCTAAGGCCCTACATTAATCCTTTCCTAGCTTTGCAGCCAGCTCTTTCTCCTCCATGTGGTGGATTTAAATAAGTCTGTTGCTCACTCCAGCAATTCTCTCTTCCACTTTTATTTGTCCTTTGAGGAATAGCTCTCACTGATTTTTCCCCTGCAGGTTGCTAGGGCTGTTGTCATTCTCCAGGGTTCAGTGCCCTCCCTGTGGTCTGTAGAAGTGGAGGACAGATGCCGTTTGATTCAATACAGCCACACATAAATATGCCCATGGTTTGAATGCACCGGCTTCTCTTTCCTCCCATCTCATTCTGCCCCTTCCAGCACCTGCTGGAAAGCTGTAACTGGCCACACAATCAGATGCACCGGGTGGGTTCCAATACTGTACAGTCACCCTGGGCCTACAGATGTTGGGCCTACCCCACCCCCAGACTTGCACCCAGCATCTCCAGGGGTTCCACAAGAACCCTGAAGCAGGCAGGGAGGACAGCTGCTGGAAGAGCCCAATGTCCCCAGCTGCGGTCTGCTTCCAGGCCCCCGCTCCTGCTGCTGATGCGAGAGCAGCACTGCTCCAGTGCAGAGTGCCTGGAATGTGCGGGAGAGTTGAGCATGCCGGGGACCCAGCAGGAAGCAGCCTGTACTGCTCCCCTCCACTGGTCAGCCGTGTGGCAGGGAGGGAAGGTGTACTCTGCGAGAGCTGTGCCAGGGCAGGGCAGGGCAGGCCCTGCACCCCTGTGCAGTTCTTGCTAGTTGGGTTGGCGGGAGGGTGGTCTGTTGATGCTCAGCATGTCCCCAGAACTGAGCGGCAGGATGCCCCCTCCCCAACCTGAGCAGTGAAAACTTCCTAAGTCGGGGAGCTGGTGGGAGGCGACTGCTCTTCTGGCTTTGCTCCCTCTGGGTGGCACAGCAGGTGAAACAGCTGAGCCCCTGGGCTGTTGGTTGGAAGGGCAGCAGTTCTAATCTGCGTGACGGGTGAGTCCCCACTGCTTTGTCCCTGCTGCTGCCACCTAGCAATTCTAAAGCATGCACATGCAGGTAGATAAACAGGTACCAGTTTGGTGGGTAAGGTAACAGTGTTCCACATGCCTCGGCATTTAGCCAAGTTGGTTGCATGACCACAGAAGCATCTTTGGAGAATGCTGGCTCTTTGGCTTACAGACAGAGTAAGCACTGGCCCCAGGGTTGGACATGACTAGTGGGAACCTTTACCTTTTGTCTATAGGGGCAAGAAAGCCAAGCGGCCCTTCAGCCACTGCGTACATCCCGTCTCTCAAGCCCTGAGTGGAGCTTATGAAGCCTTGTGTGTGTGTGTTGGGCATGTCCAGAGTCCTTTGGCAAAAGCAGCAACACTTCTTTGCTGCCCTTGCCCAGAGACCCTCCTGTTTTTGATTTGATGGAGATTTGCATGCCAGCCAGGTTCATAAGCTACCCCAGGGGAAGGCGAGGGGTTTGCAGCACATGCTAGGCCACCCCCTGGTGCCTTTGAGTGTCGCATGAACCTCGTCATTGTGAGAGGAAGCATCCTACTCAAGGTACCAACAGTGAGCTCATTCTGCTGACTGCTGTTGTGTAACGGAGCTTGTGTTGTCCTGATCTCACACCCTGTTCTCCAAGTGGCGAGAATTCCAGCAGAGTCAGCCTAACCCAGGATTTCAGCATCCTCGCAATGACGCAAAGGCGGCTCATGGCATTTTTGTGATATATTCAGGTCCAGCATAGGCAGCATTTTCAGTATTCCAGTTGCAGGTTTGGAAGGGAACTGGGAGGGCAACTCTGTAGCTCATTCCTCTCTCTGGCTGGGAAGCATCTTCCTAGCAGAAGACATTGGTGACGACAGAGTGAGAAGATACCTCCTAGGGCGAAGAACGCCTTGGCTGTCCCTTCTGTGATATCCATGCACTGGATGAATTGGCTGGGCTGATTGTTCGTGTTCAGCTTCCGAAGAAGGTACTTCAGTGGGTACTTAATGGACCACCACAGCCCAAGCATCAGGAAGAAGCTCCCACGAAGGGCACTGCCAGCAAAACTTGGCATTGTTGCCCGTAGACCTTAGGAACAACAAAAGCAGAACCATAGTATCAGTGTCTTCCTTTGTTAGGCACCTGAGACTGTGAAAACATTATCTTTGCAACAATGTCATCCTTTCCCAGGACAGCAATGACAGGGTGCATAAAGGGATGCCAGGGAAGAACATGAAGTATAAGGACAGCCCGGTGACTGGCTAGCATTTGGCTCTATCACTGAAAAGCAGACATAGATAAGCAGAAATTATATCCTACTTAACTGCAAAAAGAAAACAAAATGTACCAGCTGCTGCCATGCATGGGTTTCCTTAACAGAGCAGTGTGCTTACTCATGCAAGGTATTTTACAAGCCACTTCCTAAAGTCTAAAGATGGCTTACAAAGAAGCAAGCAAAGCTATAGCTCTTTTTAGGAAATCCAACGTCACTTTTGAGGAGCTGCTATTTTATGCCAATGGGGGCGTCCTCTAAGTACAAATGCTGACTTCAGAAGAAGGATTTACCTCAAGATTCTGGCCAGAAAGAAAGGGTTAATTTCCTGCTCTCCAGCTGTTTCAAAATATTTCCTTAACAGGACACACTCATGCACACTCACGCCTGCACACATATGCGCTCCAATTTGCATTTAAAAGCACTGTACTTTATAAAGGAAGCGGGGGGGGGGGGAGGTCACCCGTAGCTTGGCCCTAAGCAACTTTTTGCAGGATCCAGATGGCCAAGTGAACTGGTCTATGGCAGCACTGACAATTGATCTGGTTTGACCGGTAAAACAATGCTCAGGCAAGTAGGTGGGTATTAATAATACCAGGAAAGAAAGCAAACATGATCAGACCTGTGCAAAGAGGTTTTGCTTTCTGGCCACTGATCATGTCAGGCTCTGCCCATACCCTTTTAGATTCCACTCTGGCTCCACAACTAGCCAACAGGTTCCACCAGATTCTGTGCTCATTCCTTGGCAAGAAATGTCACACGACAGGCTTTGGCCTATCCGGTGCTTGGCATGGCTTTGGTTTTGACTGTGCTACCTATAATTACAGAAATGAAGGGAAACAGGTGAGATGGGGAGGATAGGATGGGATGCAAGCCAGGGTGGCAATGTTCAGCACTGAACATCAGCCCAGTCGGCCCAGCTAAGGATAAGGGGCGATGAGGGTTGTAGTCCTTCAGCATCTGAGTTCACGGCATAAAGGCTACCACCTTGGAACTAGGTTTTGTAGACATTGCCAAGTCTTCCCAGTGCGTGTGGAGGATCGTTCAGAGAGGGAGGAATTGCAGCAGAAAAGGGGCAGGCTGGGGAAGGATTAAACATACAATCTCTTGAAAATTAGCCTATTTTGGAAGTAGGTATGCACCATCGGACTCTCCTGAATCTGCACACTCCTGCATGTAACTTGTAGCCAAAGTTACATTCAGAGATGGCTTTTCATAAAGTGTAAGTCTATCAACAGTCAATCAAACAGGGTACCCAAACTGAAACAGAGTGAACTGTTGGGTAGCCAGTGCTTGGGATAGGCAAACTAGGCCACCTAGGGGGAGGGTGGTCGTGGGTCACCACTCTATACAGGACACTCCTCTTTTTAAAGGTGACTTCTGTTTGAAAGACTGGTTGGTTCAAGTCCAATTTAAGGATAAGGAACCATAAGAAGGGGTGGGGGGCATGTGCTTTCGTTCTACACTTGACCCTTGCCTGTGCTGGAAGCAGAATGCTGGACTAGATGGACCTTTAGGATGCTGCCTTGTATTGTCCCATCTAGCCCAGCATTGTTGACACACACTGGCAGTAGTTCTCCAGGGTTTCCCGCAGTTTTTTCCAGCTCTACCTAGAGATGCCAGGGATGCCAGCATGCAAGGCAGGGGCTCCATTACTGAGTTATGGGTTCTCCTGAGACACTGCTTTACACCAACTTGGACTGTTTCTTTACCTAGTCCAGTATTGTCTGTCCTGACTGGTAGTGGCCCTGCAGATTGCCTCAGAAAGCAGTCTTTCACATCATGTACTACTCAATCCTTCTAGCTTGAGATGCCAGGACTGAATCTGGGGCCTCCTCCAGACAAAACATTACACAGAGCTGTTTGGACCAACCCACTGAAGCTCCTCTTGGGATGAATCAAGACATAAGCTTGGGTCAACCATTCTGTTTGGACCAGACTTCCCACTTGAGCATCCCATGATGGTCCCTTCGGTCCACTGAAAATACTACACAGAAAATCAGGAGCCTGCTAAATGGTGAGCTATGATGTGGGAAGAGGGGTATCCTCCAAATTTGAGTAGAGTGACAAGAGGACTTGTTGCTCATGCAGGAGGGGTTCCTTCCTCTTAAGAAGGCAAAATTTTAATCCAATCCCTTCATGTTCACTGTGCTCCACAACTGGCTTTGCTTAAGAAGAAGCATGTTTGTTTGAACAGAGCCCAGAGACCTGGCTGTTTACTAATTCACTAGAAACACACCCAAGTTCCTAAAGTATTTTTATGCTGGTTGCCTTTTTTACTGTTTCTTTAGATTGTAAGGTTTTATGGTTCTTATACTGATTTGACATTACATTTATGTGATTTTATTATGATTGCATTGTGTGAACCATCTTGAGTGGGCTTTCTGGCCCTTACAGGTCGAATGTAACTATTTAAAACCAGTAAATGCAGAAACACTAAATAAGTAATGCAAGTAGGAAAAGATATACATTGTTTAAGACAGTATATATTTTTCTCCACTCTTCTATCCTTTTCTTTCCACTATGGTGTAGTAGAGCCAGGGTTCACAGAGTTGAAGTGCTGTGATGTTTTGACTAGTAGCAGTTATGAGATCATTTGCCACTCCCTTCAGAATTTCTTGTTTCCTCTGAGTTAGTTGCAACCTTCACAACAGCTGCGAGAGCAGGAGTCTCTCCCCCAACAGCATATGTATGCTCACGCGTGCCCTCATGTGAGTGTTTGCGTGTACCTACATATGATATATGCACCCTTAGATACAAATCCATATAGCTACCTTCATTTTCGGTTGTCTTTGGGAACATAGGTATGGAGACTTGTGATGACTGCCTGCACTTCAGCACTGACCAATACATCACTGGTAGACCCTCAACTCATCATGTGTTCCAGCTGCCATGTTTCATATTTCATTTTCTGACTAACAACTTTGGCTTCGAAGGCTAAGCACAAGTCTTTGGTGAAGCAAGTGACTCTGGAAGGAAATTCATGGAGGGGAAGGCAACTCTGCAAAGGATCACTCCATCTCAGCTCCTGCACAGCACACCATGGGGTGGGAAAAGCAACACTGACACTCCAGCATCTGACAGGTCACGCACAACCCAATGGTGGCTGATTGGCTGCTGGAGTCCAGCAAGATCTGGAGGAGTTCAGCTTCTCCCCTGCTTGTTGCCAAAATGATCCAAGGTTTTCTGTCATGAATGGCTCTTATATATCATAACAACATGCTGAATGAGACCCAAAGTCCTCCTAATCTGATATTCTGTTCACACAGTGACCAAATAGCTTCCTGTGGGAAACCAACAAAGAGGACTGCATCTTGTACTATTAAATTCCATAGTTTGATCAGGTGCTGTGTGAAGAAATATGCCCAGTTTGGCCAAAAGAGGAAAGGTAAAACTAGCATGATGCATCGCAGAAACTCTCTTTGTCAGCACTGAAAACACAGCGGCATTGGATACCATGCTTCATACAGGATAGATAGCTCATTTCTGGGATGCTGCTCTAAAAATAAACCCACCCCATATGTTGATCTTAAAATGTCACTTAAAAATCAACAGATGGTTAAGTACATATTGTTTGCGTCAGCTGTATCCAAGCAGCCAGGGACATCTGCTTCCACCCTTGGTTTCCAAATAGCCAGAAGCATCGGAGGCTTTGGACCCTCCTGCCTGGCATCGACACTTAGCTACAATAACATGTCCTATCTCTTATGGCTCACCATTTACAATAAGACAAGAAGAAGCAAGAGCGACAGGACACACTGGGCAAGGGAAGAGGACCCTTTGTATGGAGTGATCTTCAAATATCCATCTACCCTTCTAAAATGAACATCCTCAAAAGGACGGCAGTGGAACCAGATGCCAAGAGAAGTTGTGTGCTCTTCCACACTGAAGATGTTCAAGAAGAAAATAGACAGTTATCTGAGTGGGATGCTGTAACTGGTATCCTACACCAGCAGGGGTTGGACCCAATGGCCTTCTTGGCCCCTTCTGACCCTCCTGTTCTGTGATTTTATTATTCTATGATAGATGCAAACCTAAAAAAGAAAAGAAAGCACTGCTTGGGGTTTAATCAAGCTTCTCATGTGAACCATGAGAACCTTGCTGGATGAGATAACAATGGTCTACTACAGAGCTCTATATACCATGACTAGTAGATTTCAATGCGTGTTACATTTATATCCTACTCCTTTTTTTTGCTCATGGTAGTGTACACAGTTCTTTCTGCTGCTCCTTGTAGTCTCAAACAATGTTGGAAGACGTGTTAGGCTGAAAGAGGGTTTCCAGCTCATGAGGGGATTGGAATTTGGGTCTGCCTACTTGTATTCTGGTGCTCTAAACAATGCACAGTCTTTGCCAACTGGGTGTCTTCCAGATATTTTGAGTGGCACCCCCTACAGTTCCCAGCCAGACCAGCCATTGGCCATGGAGACTTGGAAGGGTTGGAGTTGCAGTCCAACAGTCCAGCTCATCGGGCACGCACCATGGTGGGGGAGTCTCCATACCCTAGGAAGCTCTCAGGCACAGCATGAAGCCAAGAGTCCAAACCTCAGGAGGCAAGTGATCTGTCACTGCAAGGGAAATGGGATATCCCCTCTCTTTACTGAACTGCCTCTTCCTCAACTAGATCTTGGCCAAATCAGGATAGATCTCCATAAGGACATAAATAATCTGTCGTCACATTCTTTTCAAGAAGGCAAGATTGAACTTACCTGACTTGCTGCTCTTTCTTTGCTAAGGCCCTGTGGATCCTCCCACAGTCACACTTGGAGTGTGAACTGCATAAGGCAGGTGTATGCAAGAGTAAACCACAGGTAAGGGGAGGAGCACAGCAGAGATGATGATGATCAGGTACATTCTCCACCCTAAACTTCCTTTTAACCAGTTGACACAGTTTCATAATGAGAGGTACCTTCAGATAGTTGCTTGGTGAAGTTTTCAGAAGGGCATTAGACACATTCCAATCTTGCCATCATGGAAGCATCCTTTTAGATTCTTTCATCTGATGTTCCAAATGCTACGCAACCCATAATAAGTAGCAGCAACATCCTGGATAACAAAGTCGGGCCATTGCTCAACTTCCTGAAATTTTGGGTCCCTCCCAAAGCTTCACTTCAGCCTGCAACTTTCATCCTACCAAATAGAATATGTTCAAGGCATTTTTTCCTGGACTTAGGAAAAAGATGTGATTTCTTGTGGTGGTCTCTCCCAGGACCAGTCTAGAGGTGCACATGCCTATCCTATCCTGAACTGAGTCCAGCACACAGAAGCATCATGCTCATAGTTTGGCAGTGCTTCTTGATCCTGACCTACACTGGATGACCAACTTCTAGAAAAGAAGGATCTTTCCTCCATACTGTGCTGTCCCAACATAACTACTGCAATACATTCTATTTGGGGCTGCCTTTAATGGTTCTTCAGAAACTAGTTGATCCAGTATGTGGTGGGTATACTGATTCTGAGGTTGACTGCAAGGACCATGTTGACTGATTTTGTATAAAGTCCGCTGCTATCTTTGTGCTTCCATGCTAAATGTCCGGTGCTCATGCTTGCTTCCAAAACCCTTTAGGGTCTGGGTTATCTGAGGGAGTGCTTTCTCCCCTGTGTACTTCCTCAGATACTGTAGATGAAACTCAAATACTTTGGCCACCTAATGAGAAGGAAGGACTCCCTGGAGAAGAGCCTAATGCAGGGAACAATTGATGGGAAAAGAAGAAGGGGATGGCAGAGGATGAGGTGGCTGGATGGAGGCACTGAAACAGTCAGCGTGAGCTTAATTAGACTCTGGGTGATGGTGGAGGACAGGAAGGCCTGGAGGAGTGTTGTCCATGGGGTCGTGATGGGTCGTACATGACTTTGTGACTAACAACAACAACAGATCACTTTGATGGTCACATTATGTGTTGCATTAGGGATCATGATTACAAAGGCATTTTTAGTGGTGGCACCTGAAATACGGAACCAGTTGTTTGCCAAGGCCTGCCATATTCAGAATCTTGGTCCTTCTATATGGGACCAAGATTCTGAAACACTTTGCAGTTTTTTTGTTTGTGGTATAGCTTTGCCATCCATTCTCTGGTGGCATATATAGCAATTTGTTGAACTATAATTTAAGCCATAAAAATATACCAACACTGTTAAACAGGGAACTAAAATGAAGAAATGCAATAAAGCACAGGCATGCAATAATGAAGAGGAACCAGGTCTTACAGCACTGACACCTTTCTATTCGCAGGAACATTGGCTTCATAAAAACATACGGACATCTCCAAGAGCCATGATGGGCTGACCAAGGATCCGTCTCGTCCCAACCAGCTGCTTGTAGGATTCCACGAACAGGATGCGAGAGCAGCCACACCTTCTTACCCTGGTGCTCCTCTAACTGCAGGCTGCCTGTTCCTGCTTAGCTGAAATTCTCACGGTAGCTGTGGGAGGAATCAGCTTCCCACTGCCCCACAATAGTACATTGTTCCTGGTAGTAATGGGAAGTATTTTGCACTGCTATCATCATGAATGGGTAATTAAGAGCATCCACTTAACAAACACTCTGTTCCAGGGGAAGGGAAAGGCCCAGCTCTGTTTTGTTGGTATGACTCAAGACGGCTGCCTGCAGCTTTGAGCTGCCAATGAGTTGCTGCATCTCAAAATATATCACAGTAACAGTGCAGACATGCCTTAAAACTTCAAAAAGCCCAAACCCAGAATTCTATGCAAAGGCCCTTAAAGAGCTCTTGAAATGACTGAAAGAGGTAAACAGTCTTTTCCTGCTGCCAAGAAGAAGACCACTTAGGTGCCAGGAGGGCTGCTTTCTCGGAAAAGTGCCTTTTCCTTGTAGCCGCCTGCTGGATGTCACTTGCTGATGGCTCTTGGAGAAGGTCTCTAACAATGATCTCAAGGACTGTATGGGAAGAGGCAAATCTCAAGGTAATTTGGCCCAAGAGGTCAAGGCTGTAACAGTAATCGCCAGCTGAATCCAGAAACATTGAAGCTGACAAGGAACTAATTCAATGCATCGTTTCTTTTGTCCGTTTGTTTCATTTTATTGGCTGCTGTATGTGTTCTTTTTCCTGCTTATTTCTTCTTTAAATAGTTCTAGGTTTTGGATTTTAGTTTTGGTTTTCTGAAAGGCATATTTTGAAGATAGCCCATTGATCAAGTAACCTCTTTGGTGGACTGCAGGAATTATGTGGTTAGGGTATTATGATTATCAAACTAGCTAAAAGTAGGCTAGATGGAACAACTACCAGGTGGATTCAAGGTTGGCTACAGAATCATATTCAAAGAATGGCATCTTCTCTAAGTGGGGAGAGGTAATGAGAAGGGTACTATGGGATCCGTTCCTCTTTAGCATCTTATTAATGATTTTGATGATGATATATAAGAATGCTTATCAGATTTGTAGATGACACAATATTGCGTGGGACTAATACTCCAGAAGATAGAATTCAGAGTGATCTTGGACTAAAAACAAGTGCTGGGCTGAAAACAACAGAATGAAATAGCATAGGAACAAATGCCAAATTCTAGAAAACCTAGAACCTAGGAAAAAGAAAACAAAGGCATATTTACAAGAGCGGGAGTGTGGGCACTACAAGCAAAAAGGATCTTGGAACTGTTGTAGATCACAAGCTGAATATGATACAGCTGCAGAGGAGTCAAAGACTATATTGAGCTTCGGTAATACAAGCAAGCAATCCAAATCATATGAAGTACTATTCCTCTTCTACTCAGCACTGGTCAGGCCCCATCTGGAGCAATGTCTCCAGTTCTGAGCACCACAGTTTAAGCAAGATCCAGTCAAAACTGGAAAAGTTTCAAAGGAGGGCAACAAAGATGGTCCAGAGACTGGAGACAAAGCTCTTGGAGGAGACACTGAAACATCTGGGCATGCTAGGCTTGAGAAGAGAAGACTGGGAGGAGATATTCTACAAGTACTTGAAAGGTTGTCACACAGAGGAGAGCCAGGATCTCTTCTCAGTTATTTCAGTGTGCAGGATGCAGAATGATGGACTGTTCTATGATTCTGTGATATTTTTATTTTAGTAAGCCTTCTCTGTTTCTTCTGTTTCTGAGAGGTAGCTATGCATGCTGCTGTTAGGACTCGTGTCTTAAAGTTTCATTGCTGGTAATTTGCTTTTTTACGTGCTCCCTTTGCCTTTAATTGGATTGTTATTGAATGTCAGCCATTCAGACCCGATCATATCCCTTTTCAGGCTAATTGTCTGTTAACAGGCCAGGAAAATCAGGGGATGTTGCTTTGGAGCAGGCACCATTTTACAAGCACGATTGCGGAAGATCCCAGCATGAGGTAAGCTGTGTGTTTGTGTAAGCCAATAGGAGCAGCTTTTGGGGAACGCTCAGGGCCTGATAGAGGGAATCTGCTGCATGCTAGAAATGCAAGGGCCTAGGGCAGGGGTCCTCAAACTACAGTCCGCGGGCCGGATGCGGCCTGCCATGCCCATTTATCCAGCCCGCCATGTGGTGAGGCAGCTACTTGCTTGTGTGGGGCTCATTTTGGACTCGCTCAGAGAAAAGGATCTCCTTGTGAGCAAGCCTCCACCTTGCAGTGCGTGTGCAAGGAGATTGTTTTGGACTCGCTTGGAGTGACCTCTGCATGCTCCTGCCCTTGCCTCACCACATGCACCCCCCCCAGCCCAGCCTGCACCCCCCGACCACACCACCTTGGCAGCCTGCGCCCATCACTGGCGCCTTTCAACTGGCCCCCTGTTCAAAAAGGTTGAGAACCCCTGGCCTAAGGATGCAAGAACTGTGTGGTACCAGACTGAAGGCCAACTCCATCTAGAATCTTGTCCCCATAGTGACCAAACAGGTGTGTCCCACAGGATGTCTACAATCCAGATACATTGGTGGGGGTGGCTCGTGTTAACTGCAACCGGTACACTAAGACATATTGCCTCTGGTACTGGAGGCAATATATGGCCATCATCACTGGATAGCTTCATGAGTGTCAAGCAGTCTGCTCAACTTGCAGCTTTCAACATAAACCCAAAGATTAAGTCTTCGGGGACACTCCTTCCTAAAGAAGCCAAACCTGACCATGTGCTGCGTTCCTGGAATTCTCTCCAGTGAAGCCAATACAGTCCATGTAAGAGCGTCGTCATCATTTCTCTTTCTCTTTTCTGTTTGCTTTCCATTATTTTCGGGAAACTGGAGGATGATGACCATCATTACCATCTCTTGAGGAAAGGCCAGGATTCTCTCTATGATGGGGTCCCACAATTCCCATTTCAAAGCCATTTCCCTGGCTGCTACGGCATGCATCTGGCAAAAGGTTCTCACTGCCAGTGGCTGATCCAGATGACAAACCAAGGAGCTACATGCAGAGTTTGGATTCCTCTGGAACAACCACACAGAATTCCAGCAAGGATGCAAATTTCTGTTTCGGGCACAACATTCTTCTGCCTTTTTTGTGTTTTGGCAAAGAACCTGCATTTCAAACGACATTTCCCTCCCAAGCAGGGGTTTTGTGGTGTCAGTGTGTGTGTGTGAGGGAGGGAGGGAGGGAGAATTTAATTAAAGTTTTGTCAAACAGCTTCAACAGATGGAAGATTTTAGAAAGGAGGGAAGTGTTGTTGATTATATTTCTATGGTGATCATAATTAACCAGCAGTATAATAGAGAGAGGAAGGGAGGGGGTGTGCCTGTGTGGGGGCAGGACATGTTTGACATCGCATTATCTCATCTTGCCTGGAACAGGAAGTGGAGGAACGAAACAGTGAGTTGGAAGATAAGAGCAGCTTCTCCCTCTGAATCAGGCCCAAGTCCCCAAGTCCAGCACTTGGTCACCAGCCCTGGCGGGACATATCCTGCTGGGAAGCTCAGAGCAGCTGTGCTCCAGGCCAGCCCTACTAGGCCAGCCCCAAGCATCATCTATGAAAATTCCACCAGGGATTGAGGAATCCCCCACCAGAGCTCCCAGCCCAGCCTCCCAGGTAGCCCAGCCTCCCAGGTCAGGATGTGAACTACCTGACTGCAAATTTAGCAGTGAGCACTTGTGGTGGGAATTTTGAACCAATGGACACCTGTCGTTGCTACCCAGTCAGCATAGGTATAATAGGGAACTCCACCATGTGCTTGGGGTCAATTGCCCTTTTGTTTGCAATCACGTTATTTTTGAGAATAAAATAGTTTTGAGCCTCTGAGTCTTGTTATGCTTGACTGGGCAAAGCACATCAGGTCCAGATCCTTGTGTCCTTCAACTCCCGAAAACTATCTGGGTAGTGGGGGTTGAACTTGTGTCAAGAAGTTCCCCGATCTTTAATTCTAAGTGCACAGAACCCCCCCACTCCCAAAACCAGGATTTTTTTCTTTATCTGCTGCACCTTGTGATTCTGATAAAAAACATCCGAATTCAATCTGTCAGACCTGAAGTCTGCCACTGCTGTCACACACCATAAACAAGATCTTCAGTTTTGAACTGAGATTTTGCTGCCCTATTTTGGCCACTTGACTTGGATTGGGAGGTTAAGTAGATTCTACCCCACTAAAAAATGAACACACTGAATTCATTCATGCTTAGAAAAATGCCTAGGGTGATGGTTTGGTAGGTTAGAAAGCTCTCCCTCTCCCCAGCCCCCCACCCCCTGCCCCACTTTTGAGATTCCTTGAAGAGAATGTATCCGAATTTCTCCTTTAATCATCCTTGCTGGTAATGGTAGGATGAACTGCTCCTTTGGAAAACACAGTGATGGCCTGAAGCCTCTGTACAACTTTGGGCTCAAGAAGACAGGCATGGAACAGATGTCTGTTAAGGCAGCTGGTGCTATTTGTCCAAGTGATGCACTTACAGTATGTCTACCCTGACTGGCAATGCTTCCCAGAGTCTCTTTCACATCACTTGCTACCTGATCCTTTCTAAATGGCAATGCAGCCATTGAAGCTGCAGCCTTCCTCATGCAAAGTAGGTGCTGTAGCACTGAGTCACTTCCCTTATAACTGAAGGGCCAAATCCAGCTATAGGATGAGTATCTGCTCACTTTTCTTATGGAGCTGGTAGGTGTCCAGATGACGACCTGTCTAGATATAGATGCACACACACATGCACACATATATTCCACACGCTGAGACAGGTCTACTCTAGAACTGACCCAGCATTTCATGCATACAGTGGGTTATGCTCATGTCACTCCTCTTCTAAGATTTTGGAGGATGCTTCCAAATGGATCAGTGGGCAGAATGCTGGACTGGATGTATCCAAGGTCTGATCCATCATGGCTCTTCTTAAGCTCTTAATTTTTCCCCATACCATTTCCCTGCTTCATTCCCAGATGCCATCTGTAACCCTCCAGTGGCTTCCAACTTCTTCTATCTTCTTCCTTTTCCTTATGACAGAAATCTGTTGTGGAGAAAAAGCTGGAATAACTGTGCAACACTGTCTTACTGGGAGCACTAGGAGTTGTCCAACTTGATGCAATCGATGTGGTATTTTATAGTCTTTGCTATACCGCCACATTATCCCAGAAGGCAAAGCAAACACTGCTGTCTTCAATTTGCAAGGGCAGCTTTGGCAAGCTCTTCATTGGGATGGCATTCATGGATCCTTCATTCATTGTCTCCTCAGATCACGCATCTTGTCTACTTGCTGCATTTTCACTGACAAGGACGGCTGTTCAAATGTTTTATGCATACAAAACATGCATATAAAGAATGCCTGTTTGTAAGGTAAATATGACTGGGGGAGAAACAGATCATGGCAATCAACTTAAAAATACAATATTTGATAGTAGCATTTTTTCTTAAAACAGCTGAAATAGAAAAGCAATTCATAAGATGGGAAGTGGCAAAATTAAGCATTTGAGTCATTATATAGTTTACATTTCTGTCACTAGGAGTGAAGGAGAAATCAGTCCAGGTTTCATTTTAATGTGCATTTATTTAACTTTGTACTTTTGAACCATATACAAACTAAAATCCTTCAAAATTTGCATTTATTCAAACTTTGCAATGAGAAATGCATGCAGACATTTGTACCTTTGGTAAATTACAGGCTTTCTTTCTGTTTTAGAAAACCTCCCTTCATGCTTTTAGCAGCCCATTTGTTTCTTTTTTAAAAATAAAATAGCATTTCCACCTGGGAGGCACTTCTCAGAATAGTCATGTGACCATCCAGGTGACTACCCAACTTGGTATGTGAGGATGGTATGAAATGCCTGTCTCTGATGAACGCTGGTGCTTTTTAGGAAGTGGAAGAAGGAGTAGAATGATGAAACTTGGGATGGCTGGCTGGCGTAGCAGCTGGAGAAATATGTCTCTTCAGGAGTTCATACATAAAACAAGAGAACTTGGAAGGATGGAGAGCTTCAGAAAGAGATTGGACAGAGGCATCCAGAACCTTATAAAATAACAATTATTGTGTCAAAGTAAGTTTCTTCGTCACATAGGTGTGCTTCGGAAGAGTAGCTGAAATTTGTAGCACTTGTAGCTTGCCTCTGCTAGATATCCACTCCAGGGTTGAAGTTGGGTTCCATTTGCATTCCATCTTTCCAACTAAGATGCTTCGGTGGCATAAGTGAAATGATCTATTTTGCATGGATGACAACCCCACAAAGTTGATTGGACTGATGGAATGTCTGATGAAACAGGAATGTCAGTCCAGCTCCTTCTGATACAAAGCCAGCACCCTAGTTGTATATGGGCTTCTAAAAATACATTATTTTTTTACTATAGTTTAAAGCTGCTAATCTTTGGACATCTCATGTAGGCTTTAATCTGTCTGCTTTCACTCATCCTCATCTTATGTCATAAGTTCATTAAGACCTTCTTTAAAAGGAAACCAAATATCATCAAGTGTTGCACCTCCAGAACTTCTCACTTACTTGGGGAAGTGGAGTCTACATAATGATACATTTCATGGTAAGGAGATGTAAAGAAATCTGATGCACTGCAGCCTTCTGACAGCACAGGTGCTTTGGTTTTCTGCAGCAGAACATTCTTGGGAACTGTATTCTCTAATACTTCCGAAGTTTGATTCTTGAGTCTTCTGAAGATGAGAGACACCAACAAAGCAGGCATCTTGGCTCATTCCTCATCGGATCCATTTAAGAGGGCCGTGTGTGCAATGTTCTCATGCTTCTTCTTCCAAATCCCAAGCCTGAACTCTATTTGCCCATCATTTCTTCGACAGTTCCTGATGTAACTGTGAACAATGACAAGCAGAGTTTGAATGGCTGTCATGCGCAGTTCCAGTGCAAAGATACAGAATTACAGTCCATCAACAGCATTTGAAAAGCAGACTGAAAACAAAAGTGCAAGGGTCCCCTGATCGTAATCTTCCACATTATGGTGACATTTACTCCCTACCTATTTAAATTATATATTAAAAAATTCTAAATTTGCACTATTTGCTTTGCTCACCTTTTGTGGTGGGGAGAAGGAAGGATGCACTTCAACTCTTAAAACAATGTTAAATGCATCCCTCTAACATGTAAAAACTCTATAATTCCTGAACCACCAAATGTTGAAAGGAAGCATGCAGGGTACTTTGGTTGAATGCTTGCTTTGTCTGCCCAACCCAAACTACTTCCAGACTTTGGCCCCTAACCCCAACCCCAACCACTGGCAGTGTTTCCATACATTCAGGAGTATGCAGAAAGACAGTATTAGTATACTGGCCAATATTACCTGATGTAGTTAAGCTTCAGGACAATATAATCTGAAGTTTATAGATTATAAACTAGGAGAGAAGGCCTCTCCTTGGGTCTTGTAGACAGCTCATTTTGTCCATCTAATCTAGCGTAGTTCCAGGTCCATGGACAAGCATCAGGATAAAGGCTTTCCTAACACTGACTTGAAGCTTAAGTCTAACAGTCATATGACATTCCTATGCATGCCCAAGCAAGCAGTATGTGCACTCTGGTTGATGGCCCACTCTTTCTGCCCAATCTGGGCAGAGAGAATACAGCACAAATAAAATGTAAACAGCACTGAAGACGCTATAAAACAATAACTGCAAGGAAACATTACAGAAACAATAAAAGACAGCAATCTTCTTGACTTGTTTTCTTGCTCATGGATTAGCCTGTTTTGCAAGCCAACCCCATGCCTTGCCTTAGTTACTTACTGAAGTTTGTGATACCCTGCACATTTTCTTACAAAATAAAATGAATGGTGCATGTTTTGTGCATGGAGGGTCATGTGCAATGCCATTTTATGTGGATCAAGGCCAATGATTTTAAGTTTCCAGAATGCTTACCAATGAATCAGGATATAGTTCACACTTGTAATGAGGATAGCTGTGGCATAATGCCAACAAAAGCACATAGTAATGAACATCATGTTGCTGTGATCTTTTTCATCCCAAACTGGTTCTCCCCATGGTGGGTACAGCACAAAACCTATCTGGACAGAAAGTAAATATGAGCAACAGCAGGAGACAATATTAATGTAAATAAGATAAAGGAAGATTCTCCAAGCACAACTACAAACAATTCCAACAAGAAAAAGGTATAGAAGAAGACAGAGGAAACCCATGTGGCTCCACAAAGAGCTAAGTGACAACCTCAAAGAAAAAAGAATATGTACAGGAGGTAGAAGCAGGGTCAGGCAACAAAGGAAGAATATGAACAAGGTGTCCAGCTACTTAAAGTGGACGGCAGAGTGATAATTAAAACATTAAAAATGCATACAAATGCCCATCCTGAATGCCGTCACAATAAGGAGTGTGGCCAACCTGCCAAAACCAAGTTCCTTGCAGAAGGGCAAGGGTGACGCGGAAGAGCTCCAAGATTATGTTGTCTCGGAGGAAAACTTCGATGAAGGTGTTGACAGCACCCCCAAAGATGGCCGTCAGGAGCAGGGAATGGATGTGTTGGTCCAGCATGGGTCGATTGCTGACGTGGAAGTAGAAAAGGAAGCCTGTTGAGATGCATGCCACATTCAAAATTGCAGTCACAGAAAAACATATATTGCATTATCACTCTTATGAAGACATACTTGAATTACAAAGGGGCACTCCATATTCTACTATAGCATCATCCATGGCAGAATGAACAGCACTGAGTTGGCATATCAGTATTTTCAAGCTTTCCAATGGCATTCCTTGTGATAGGTCAGGGGAAAATGAGCCGATGCGTTAAATCCAGGCAGGAGGGAAATTAGAACCTGTGAATTGGTTGCTTAAAGAAATGATGACCCTCCCACTGGCTTTATACAGTGTGCAAACATGTGTGTGTGTGTGTGTGTGTGTGTGTGTTGATGCTCCTGTCATGTTCCCCAGCCTTGACTCACATATGCACTAGAGGAGAGCATGGATGGCATAGAAGTTTACAGCAATTCCTTCACATCCCAAGCAGCCGTCATCCCTCCTGCGTCAAAGGAACAGGCTGCTCTAGGACAGGCAGTACCTCTTTGACGGTATGAAAGCCCCTCCAAAAGGATGGCACCTAGATCAGGACTAGGCTGGCCAGCCCTCAAGATGCTTGTGCCCTCTCAGTCCATGTGAACTAGAGTGGATGAAATGGACTGATCTCATGGGGTCCCTAAATGGTGTCCAAATAACCTCAATTCTGGCAGGTTGCTTTGAGCTCTGAATGGAAATTCCAACTGTGATTTCATCTCCTAAGGAAAGTAGGTGTGTGTTTTTTGTGCATGGTGGATACTAGAAGGCACAAGAGTGATAAGATGCCAATCTTAGGCATAAAATTTGCAGACCTGTTTCATAGATGTGGGCATTCTGCACTCATAAATCACAGTTTTATGCCACTGATAACCATTTTACTGTGAGCAGTAACTATAGCTATAAAGCAGGAGTTCTTACCTGGCAACTTCTGGGCAAATTCCTTATGTAAGATTATCCTTTCAACTTTGACAAGTTCTTTATATGTATAAACTCCTTTTGAATCCATATCCTAAAGGACTCTAATTGTTGTTTATGGTTACATTTAATATGGCACAAGTTCAACACCAATCAAAAATGTCTGGGTTGGACCTGAAGACCCTCTAGCCTTTGTCCCATAATCTCCTAATCTTCCTTCCTTCTCTCTTTGTCTTCCCTATCCCAGTCTTGAAATTGCAAAAGATCTTCTAATGGCTCCCAAGTGAACACACCAAGAAACATGAAGAGGAGAAACAGCCTGTCTCCTGCTCTGATCTATTTGCCCCGCTTAATACAAGGAAGGCCCGAAATTTAGGCTGCAGACTTCCATGGAAATTAGACATGGAAGCAATGTTTTTCTCAGTGTGAATCTCAGTCAGTGAGTCTGCTGCTTCAGTCTCAAACTCCAGGTGAAAGCAGACCAGCAGACAACCCTCAACATTGCCTAGAGAGGCATTAATTGCTCTCTGGGGATAAGCAAGTTGCAGGGGTGAAGCCTGATGGATGGAAGACAAGAGCAACCTCTGCTAGCCATTTATTGCAGCATGACAACGGATGGCTGCCTTGCACCACCTGAGGGATCTAGAGCAGCTTGTATGGGGAGCCTTTGATTCCCTGCCATTAATTAGGGGTTGGTATAAGAAGAGCAGCTTGGCTTCAGGATGTGTGGATTTTGTTAAATCAGTTCCATCTCTGTTTCTTAGATTGTCGGGCAGTTTTTGTTGCATCTTCTACTCACTGATGGACCTGGTTTTGTTTTTGGTGAAATTCATTTTACTTGTGTAAATGTGCATTAGCTGATGTGAATGAGCACAAATGCAATTGTGCTCATCTACAAGGAGAGGAGAGGAGAGGAAGAGAGAAAGTCTGCAAGTCCCCAGAATCTGGACGATCTGGAAAAAAAGGTCATCCACTGAAGAATCTGCAGGTCAGATTCATAGAAAAGCTGAATTCATTTGACTCTGCAGTGGATTTCTCCATGATCCCTAGCCTGACTTCAGCCAAAATATAATCTTCAGTTTTGCTGGTTATAGTCTCCACCCTGTGTAGGCTCATGTGACTTTCCTGTCCAATATTTAGTCACGGGTCCTATGAGAGAAAACTGAACGTGAAAAGATGCAAGAAAGAGCTGTTAAGGTTGGAGGCACACAATGTTTTTTAAGGGATTTGGCTTGATTTTGAATCAAGTATGTTGATTTTGCCCTGTGATCTACTGCTCTTAGTGAAATGGGTTTTGCAAGGTTTCTACAACAGCTTGTAACATTTCTTGGTAAAAGGTAAAGGTTTCCCTGACACATGTATGCTAGTCATGTCCGACTCTACAGGCGGTGCTCACCTCCGTTTCACACCAAAGAGATAGCCTGGCAAAAGCAGGAAGAATTTATGTACTGTAAATGATTATCCCACTTTCAACTGCCTGAGAAAGAACCACACTGCACTGTTGACTCTCTGGGTAAACTATATGCATACATGAAGAAGTCTTAATCAGATCATTGATCCAAATATTTTTTTCTGGGTGCTCCTCAAGATTATTTCCACACAGAGCACACTGCAGTAGACTAAACCTGATATAACCAAGGCATGGATAACTGTTGGCAAAGCAGAACGACTCAGGAAGGGTCATGGCTGGTGCACCAATACGGCAGTCACTCCTTTGCATGGATGTCATCTGACGATCCATGGACAGTGTAGGGTAAGGGAACAAGCCCAAGCTGTGAAAATTAACCTTCAGGAGAACCACAACTTGTTCCAGACTTTCCCTCCCCCAACTACACCATTAAGCAATGACACCGTGTTAGAGATCTGTAGTATTCAAAAAATCCCAGGCCCAGTCCTTGACATCTCCAGATGGGGCTGGGAAACATCTGTCTGACACACTCTAAAGCCACCATCAGTCAGTGAGCAAGACGGAGGAGAGTTTTGACCTTGGTACAATTACCTTCCAATATCTACTTGCTAATATTTCAAGGGTGCTTCCAGATGAAGCATTTAATGTGGAATTGTCGTACCCCATTCATGGAGTTTTATGGGAGGTCCAGATGGTGGTGTCATCTATGTGTAACCCTCGTATGTCATTCTATTGCTTCTCTCAACAATCCTTATCTTAGGGAATCCATTAAGAAGGAAAAACTGGAATTGCTGCATGACATCTTGGGAAGGGGAGCGCTTGCATGCAGCCATATTCTGGAAGCATCGTGAGCCTCAATTTGAGTACCTACCTTCAACAAAGAGTGCAATAGCAAGCGTGAGGCGATCCAGGCCTACAGGTGCTTTGGCTGGTGAATAGGTGAGTATGTCCATTGCTCCGGAGATGCCAAAGAACAGATACATGGTCGAATGCTGCCAATTCATCAGGTACATCCAATGATGTTGCTCTTGATTGTAGAGATGCAAGTGGGGACCATCTGGAACAAACTGCTCAGCAAGGATCCCTAAGCAACAGAAAGAAAAGGTGAGCAGCTCTGCTCAAAGGTATGTTGAAAGAGCCAGTTGAGAGTCAGTGCAATAGTTAGACTAGGAACTGAGAAGTACAGGTTTTGGTCTGCACATGCCCATGGAATTCAGGGAGAAGGAGAAGGAGGAACAGTGCTCTTGAACAGTTATGCTAGCTTTTCCATCATTTATACCCACAGCAGGAGATGGTCTTTGAGTGTTGGATGGCGGCAGGGTTGCAATATTTCATTTAGTTATTTTATTCTCTTAAAATGTCCACAGGGTTGCAATATTTCATTTAGTTATTTTATTCTCTTAAAATGTCCACACCTCATTATTCAAATGCTAACAACAGCTATCATCTAATTCCAAATCAGTACATTGTCAGAGCACTATAGAAATCAACAGCAAAATAAAAATAGCAAAAAATCATTAAAACAGCAAAACAAAACTAAAATAGAATTCATTAACAAAAATCCACACCAGACCTCACGCAGGTAGAAACCTAGGATGCCTTATACTGAATCAGAACCAGCTCTTGGTCCATCTAGCTCAATATTGTTGGCAAAGACCGGGAAGCTCTCCCATGGTTGAAGCAGGGTTCTTTCCAGTCCTCCCTAGAGCTGTCAGGGATTGGACGCATGCAAAACAGGCTCTCTCCCCCTGAGCTCTGGCCCTTCCCAAAGCCCAAAAGGACGTTGGGAAAGCACAGCGAACAATGTAGTTGGCTAGATTAATCCATGATTCAGCATGGTACGAAGTGCAGAAGAATGTTGAGGGATCTCCAACATGCTCTATCCATATATTTAGGATGGCAGCTGTCATCAATCTCAACCGTCATGATTAACTGTGAGGTGTGATGAAGTAAGTGGTCCAAAACACTTGGAGGGCACCAAGTTTGGGACATCTGGATTAAGGTATCAAAGATATCTTGATCAATTAATAAAAAACTGAACAGGTTTTGATGAAAACCAGGAAGCCCTATGTCTGGTATTTAAAGCAGTCCCAGCCTAAATAATTTTGTGAGTAATGTGAAACCAATTTTGGCTCTATGGACATAATCCCATGCATGTTTCCATAGAAAAAAAGGGTCACAACTCCCAATATTCCAGTGAAAGATGGGAGTTGTAGGACTTGTTTCTGCCTAAACTTGACTCAGATTGAACTTTTAGTCTGCATTTTAAAGCAGACTTGAATAATTAGGCATTGCCAAATGAATACACAAACTAAATCCCGTTATTGTTTAAAATGCATGCTTCTTGAAACAGTACAGTTGAGTTTTCCAATGAAAACAATTCTACAAAAATATCTATATTCATGGAAGTGCACTTTAAGATATTAGTGAATGTGTTGCTAAATATTCATTATTGTCGGGAAAGTGCTTGCAAAATAAATAAGTAAAATTGGATGTATTAATGTTCCATCCAAAAGTGTGTCTGAGTAAGTGTGTGTTAGAGAAATGCAAAGAAAAAGATGGTTTTTTCATATCATCTGTAAAAAAAATCCTCACCATTTCATAATGTACCAAATGCGAGTCTGGAAAAACATAACTGAGAGAAACTGAAGCTGACGTATTTGTCTGTCCCTGTCCAGATATTGGGGACTGCAGGTGGTGCAGTCCTGATATTTGGCAAATACTCATATTGTGAGCCTCACCTATTATTGAAAAGGCAACTTTGACTGATCCTTCAATGAGCTCCAGACGCTCAAAGCTATGGTGCACCTGACCACTTTTGTTCAACTTCCTGATGTGGTGTTTCAGCGAGTATTTCACAGACCACCAGAGGCCAAAAAGGATGAAGAAACTTCCCGGAAGAGCATGGCCTCTAAAATTTGCCATTCTGGCCACCTCACAGGACCTAAGTGGTGAAAACAGAAGACAGTTCAGATGGCGTAAAAAGAATGCACGGAATAAATGTAACCTGCAAAACTAGGAGGTAAGAGAAACTTCCTGTGGAAAGAAAAGAACTTTCTTTCTTTTCCTGATGATTTGATTTGAATTTTAAAAAAGTTTTGTATACAGTAAAAAAATTGTTTTGTGTACGTTGAACAAAATGCTAAAATGAAAGAAAATCAGAGGTGACAAACTGATAATATTGATTATCAATTGATTGCATTTTAAATCATGTTTTATGTATTACTTTTATATCTTGTCTTTTTTCCTTCTTGCAAGATTAGTCTGAGCATCAGTGACTGACCCAAAGTCACCTAGTGAACTTTGTGCCTGAGTGGGGACTGGGATCTTCTGAGTCCCAGTCCAATGCTCTAACCACTAAACCATCCTGGCTTTCATTTCTAGCCCACCCCTCCTTCAACGAACTCAGGTCACGATGCACTGGATTCTCACTCCAATCTAGCTAGGTAAACTGTCCTGAGATTTTATAATAATCAGACGGTATATAGGACATTTAAAATAAATGATAAATAGGATAGAGCAAAACAAAAAACAAAAACAAAACAAAAAAAAACTGCAGCAGAAGACCATTTCTCATCATCCTCACTGCAACTGCAAACAGCTCCCTTGCTGGTTCATCTGCATCTTGTTCTGACCTAGGCAAGGGTGATGGTGAAGAGGAGGAGGAGGAGGAGGAGGGACGCCACAGCCTCCGTCCTCTCTGATGCCAAGCAGGCCAGAGAAAGCAACGATGAGCAGGAAGAGGCGTGAGAGCAGCAGGTAGCGATAATGGTGGTGAAAGGGCGAACCCCATGGGGCAGGGGACTCACTGAGGGTGTCTTGCCCTAGTACCCCTAATAATCTGAGGCCAGCCCTGGCCCCAGGACAATGTGCTTCGAACACAGGTGCAACAGTCACCTGGCAATCGAATGCCTCCTTCACCAAGCGCTAAGGTGAGGGAGAGGCAGGGTGAAAGATTTAAACCCCTGTTTGTCACACACAGTAGCCTCCACCTGGACGTACCTTGTAAAAATGCTTTGTATCAGCTGCACACAGCGCTATCAGAGACTGTGAGCAAGGTGACTGAAAAGACCAGGAACCAAGCTTTGGTTCAAAGCTTTGCTGAATAGATGGATCAGCAGGTGCCCTGCCTCTTGTCTGTATTCACATCCAGCTAGTTTGTATAATACAGGAAACAAACAAAAATAATCTTTGTGCACGCTTGGACTTGTTCAGTCACTGTTTGACCTTGTAATGCTGCTAGGCAGTTGAGAACACGTCACCGTTGCAGCATTAGATCAGCCACTTGCAAGTGCCTCCCCCAGGCTGTGGGGCACCCCTGGGCGAGGCAGACTCAATGGCCCCCAGTGGGGCAGCCTCTTCCTGGCCGTCTCTTCGAGATGGAGCCAAGACATCTTGCTCCCAGCATGTGTTGGAGGCTGCGGATGGGTGATCACTTGTCGTGCTGCACCGATGATTCCATAACAACCGAGTATCATGGTGTCCTGTAACTAATGCTACTTTATGTTTCAATGGACACAGCATTTAAGACTGAACAGAATCAACCAAACAAGTTAATTCCGCAAGAAACCCAGACTCAAATGCTTGCCCCCCAACATGGAACTGAGCCTGTATCGCTGACACTACAGATGTATCTCTACTTCCATCAATATCTTGGACATAATATGACAAACCTGCTTTTTTGAAAAACCTTGGAAAACTAAAACCCCAGAAAATGTGTTCGTGACATAAAACATCTGGGTAGTCTGTTCAGACATGGATAGTGACTGATGTACATGGAAGAAGAGTTAGAGGTGATGATCTGTGCACTCCTGACTTAAGCTTTTGTGGGTGATTTAGGGAACAGGCAGAGAAAAGAATCATGGGGAAGCAAAGAAAGGTTAGGCACTCCTGAGGTATCAGTTTAGGTAAAAAGTCAGGAGTGATCTGGCAAATGACATTGAAAAGAGTGATGTACGGATCAATATGTTTAACTTTCATTGGTTAAATCATGCAGCCATTGACACATAGCTGGCCCAGAGAAAAACCCTCTTTTGTAGAAATTCGCATTTGCGCATCCTTGAAATGAAACTGAATTTTAACCAGACACCATTCCAGAGAGAGCCAGTTGACCCTTGACAGATAAAAGCTGCCCAAACAAAGGGCAATTCACACCGAACTTCCCCATCCTCCTCCTAGCATCTTCTCTCTGCTTTGGTATGTGGGCAGGAAAGTTCACCATTGCAACTTTTTACTTCTGTAACCTATTACAAAATGTTAACTGTGTTATGTGTAAGCCTTTCATGATCAATATATTTAAAGGACCAGCTGAGGCCTCCTCAGGCGCACCTTCTGGAATGATTTGTTGGTAGTCAGTTATTCTTGTGAACAAATCCTTCAAAAGAGAAACTTCCTGTTGTGCATTTTGGGCAAACGCACACCAGGACACGGACCTTTTGGTTCAACAAGAGCCTGGGTTGTCATAGGTTACTTTTTGCTTGGGGCCAGCAATTGACCCCTCTTTGAAATATATCAGCAAATTACCAGGCAGACTTTCTGCCCAGATCCATCCTAAATTATTGGACTCCACTCCAAACCCTTCAAAATCCATCTGATGCAAAGGCATGCTCTTGGTTCTGTCCAACATGGGAGTCCAAAGGAGCACGCAGGGACAGATTTTTCACTGTTCTGTGTTTGTAAGCGCACAATGGCGTGCAGCTGCCTAATCATTTACTTGCTTCTCCTATTATTAGCACTTTAGATGTAAGTTACTCTTTAAACTTGGGCAGAGGGCTTTATTTCTTCCTGGAGCAGCAACGGCCCCAAGCATAGCTTTTTTCTGTTGCTGCTTTCTCCTATTTTTGGACTGTTTAGTTTAGGAAAAAAGTGAGCAAGGGGAATCTTGATAAAGACGGACAAAATTATGCATGGTATGGAAAAAGTACAGGGAGACATTTTTTCTTCCTCTCTGGTAATGCTGGAACCTGAACGGGTCATCTCAGGAAGTTGGTTGGTGGGAAGGTCAGGGCAGAAAAAGGAGGTACTTATTCACACAGCTCATAATTAAGCTGTGGAATTTGCTTCCACAAGCTGTAGTCATGGCCACAAATTAGGATGGGTTTAAAAGAAGATTGGGCAAATCCCTGGAGGGGGAGGCTATCTGTGGCTGCTCGTCCTGATGGCTGATGCTGCTTCCAGCACCCTCTGGAGAATATGGGCAGAAGGTGATGCCATGCTAATGTCCTACTAGTGGGTTTGCTGAGGGCATCCCATTGGTCCCCTCAAAAACAGAATCCTGGATTAGATGAGCCCTTGATCTCATCTAGCATGTTCTTGTTTTCCCTGACCAGATGAAGTGGGCCACATGTCTCACTTCAACACCACACCTTGTGCTAACTGTGCCCACAACTCGTCTAGGCATTTTATGGAAATTTTAACCAGCCTTGTCTGTGCCCAGTGACAGTATTTGCAGCAATGATAATTATCATCGCTACCTTCACATCCTAATGAGTGTGACACTTTCTTTTTACACTTTCAATTTTTGGATGTGCCTCAAGTTTCACATACAACCCAAGTATCTGGCTGCATTCTGTTTTAAAATAAACCTTCTATTTTAGGGTTGTATTTTTTGCTCTCAGGCAGTATGGAAATGTAATAAGTAAGTAATCAATAGATTATAATGCAACACAGAACTTAATCATATGTAGGTGCAGTGGCTTAAAATCCAGTGCAATAATTAAAATTTAGTGCAATAACTAGACTGTAAGCTTGGAAGGAACTTCTTACCAATGGGTCTACTGGAGATTATAGATGAAATGTATGTTAAAAGTATGGGATTTTTGCTTAAATTGGGATCTCTGTCTTTGAGCCCCATTCAAGCCTGCCATAGGCACATTTCCATCTGCACTGAGCTCCAGGCTGAAATTCTCAAAACTGTGTGAACAAGCACAACGTTTTTGCTCTTTTCTATCTGTTTGCAAACAGAGGAGGGAAGCCGGCCATTGTTGGTTAGGTTCAGGTGGTGCCCTGTTGGTGTGCAGTGCTCCTCTTCTTCCAGGGAACAATTCCTAGCAGATCATATTTCTTATTTATTTCTAAGATCCTTAGTGGCTGCCCTTTGGAACAAAATAATTCTTAGATAACCTTAAAAATAATCAGTGCAATATAATCACAGTATACACATTAAACATTAACATGCAATGACATTAAAGTCGAATGCTACTCCATCAGGCTCGGGGAGAACAGGAGATGGCAGAAAGCTGGGAGCGGCAGTGGCTGGGACCCGGATGAGCCTGAGGAGAAATGAGGCTTGGCATTACCCTAAGAGCCGAATGTGGAGGGAGGGTTTGGTTGCTTCTCTGGAAACGGCGACTGCACGCTTCGCAAGGCAGCAATTGTGTGGCTGGCTGCCTATGGGCACGACGGCTGATGGTCCTCCACCTGCCGGGCACCTCTTCTGCTTCCTTGGAGCTGCTCGTGCTTTGTTGCATTGGGGGATGCTACAAAGGTGCTGTGATGCGGTCGCAGCTATTCTGCTTTAAGTCCTGACCACTTCATGCAGCCGTAGTGTTTCCCAGATGGGTGGCTGTGGAAAAAGGTGGACAGGTGCCTGGGGACCAGGGGAATGCTGTGGCAATGCAGGAGTTCTTAAAACGATTATCAAGCAAGCCAGCTTCGAGGTGCTCACTTGATAGTATTTGAGATTGAGAAGTTTGCTCAGTCTCTAGTTGAGCTCAGATCCCATTGAAAGAAGTGAGATCAACTTAGTCATTACGGTGTTCCTTAATTTCAGTGGGAAGTAAATTCAGCTAACCTGCTCTGAATTCAAACCAGTGTTTGGACTGGATCCAGACCAGTGCTTTGGACTGGATCCAGACCAGTGCTTTAAGCCTTCTCCTCCAAAGGCATATGGATGTGCTTGTAGATGGGCAGGTTTCCTCTCATGTAAAGAGAAAAAATCGCACACATGTCATAAATACTCTAGGAGATGGTTAGGTGAGAGGTAAGAAAGTGTCGCCCATCAGAGGTAATAGCTACCAGAAGCAGCCAGTAGCATTCTAAAATGCAAATAAAGGTGAAGATTTCCCAATGACATTAAAGTCCAGCCATGCCTGACTCTAGGGGGTGGTGCTCATCTCCGTTTCCTAGCCGAGGGAGCCAGCGTTTGTCCCCAAACAGTCTCCGTGGTCATGTGGCTGGCATGACTAAACACCGAAGTGCACGGAAAGCTGTTACCTGCCCACTGAAGTGGTACCTTTTTATATACTTGCATTTGCATGCTTTCGAACTGCAAGCTTGGCAGGAGCTGGGACGGGGCAACAGAAACTCACCCCATTACGCAGATTCGAACCGGTGACCTTTCGATCAACCAGCCCAGCAGCACAGTGGTTTAAACCACAGCACCACAGGATTGCAAAAGTGCTTTTCTTACTTCCAGGGTGTGCAGGTGTATAGCGGCTTGTGTTTGTTTCCAGTGTCTGGCATGCCTCAGAATGGACCTAGATGAACTATGAACATCTGCAGGAGATGAGGGGACACACAGGCGCAAATGGAATCCAGGGCCATGTCAGAGTATTTTGGCATCTTAGGCAAGGTATACCTTCAGCATCCTCCCCATCTGTTCAACATCCCCAGCAAAGGGCGCATACAGAAATAAACACACCAAGATAGGTAGGACATGCTCACTGCCTCAGTGACATGCGTGAAAGGATCTGCTAACGAGACATCTGTTTGGCCAGTTGTAAATCACCCTTAGAGACGACTGGAAAAGCAGCTTTTTCAACAACATTATATAACGGAGGCATTTGTCACTATGGACAGACCTGCGTTCGACAGGAACAAGACAGAGTTGGCTGAACAGACTCAGCTTGGGCAAAGGGACCCCTGGCCATTGTCAAGGCCCTGGAAACCCAGGTTATGGCTGGTTTCAGTAGGAATCCCCTAAACTATTGATCTGCATTTTCAAGGTAACAGCCACTATGTCCAACGTTGGTTGCATAATGGAATGAATCAAATAAAAATAGTTTTGACTTCTGAATATGCATACATAGAATTATTTTGGAAGTCATGACTGCAGCTGAGACTGGCAAGCCAACCCTGATGTATTAATTAACCATAAAATATACTTCCAGTACTACTGAGGTCACTCCACAGGTATCTGGACAGTGATAGTTAACTGAGCTGGAGGGTGTGTTATCACCTTCTCTGATCTAACATTTACATTTTAACCTAATCCTTCCAGTACCAATTGAGCCTGCAATCCTCGAGCAGCCTTACCTGGCAGTGAGCTACTAAGAACTCAGTGGACTTACTTCTCAGTAGACAGTAAACAATCACAAAGTAGATTCTGTGTATGGTTTTCATTGTTCTAAATGTGTTTTCAGAATATAAATGATATATTTGGGAATAAGCTACCTGAAGGCACTTCAGGCAGTGTGTGCGGAGATATAATACATACAACCAAGCAATAAATAAATACTATCCCAACTCAGAGAAAGCAGAGAGATTTTACCTGGTTCACAGGAGGATTGCTTCCTGCTGCCAACTCCTGCAGAACTGAAAGTCTATCTGTTCATGCAGCAGGTGGACTGCTCATGGCAAAGCTGCACAGGCAAGGTTACAGGATATCAAACAGTGCATGCCACACCTGAAGTGGGAGGAGGAAATGAAATATTTCTCCCTCAATTGCTTCTCCTCTGCTGAAGAATAATCAACGGAGCATGGATGGATTTCAGTTTAATTGTAAAGTCAAATACCTTCCCATCCCTGCACTTCTTCTTCCTCTTCTGGAAGTTCTTCTTTCTCCTGATACCCTCATAGTACTGGACTTGTTTTCTCAGCTTTTGGTACAGAGCTGACATGTCTCCCTGTGGCCAACTCCCTAAGAAGCTCCTGGGACGTCTTTTTCTTTTTTCATTGCTGGTTCCATGTCGCTGGGCAACACTTACATTATTTGCAAAATGTTCTTTTTCAAATAAAGCATGGATGGAAAGAGAGAATAGAGATCTGTCTGTCTGCCATCAAGTCATTTCCAACTTATGGAGACCCTACAAATGAAAGTCCTCCAAGATGTCTTATCTAGACATCCCTGCTCAGTTCCTGTAAATTCAAGGCTGTGGCTTCCTTTACAGAATTAATCCATCTCCTCATTTGTCTTATTTGTGTTCTGCCTCCAGCTTCCCTAGAATGATCGTAAAGCTTATGGGTGTAAAGTTTATGAATCAGTAACAAACTACCCACAAATATGTTGCATCACAACAGGAAGAGCTCACAACAATGTATTCTTTGTGGGAAGATCTATTTCCTCCCAGCTACCATGTGGATTACAGATAAGCTCAGAGGAAACAGAGAATTCTGAAGGGGTGGAAGATTAAGGAGTCCATGCTCATCAGAAGTGTTCTGGATCATGGGCACCGAGGTTCCACTACCTTCTCCCGACACCCTGAATAGGGATGAATGCAAGACAGCTGACGGCTCCACTGGATACTTCCTGGATTATGAAAGTGAAGCGTCTTATCATAAAAGCAATATTTGCACAGTAAATCCTCATGATCTGCATTATGCTTTATGTAAAGCAAACAGAGACTGGACAATGTTATTATTCTCATATGATAAATGATGTGGGCTGTAGCTGAGGGATAGTAACCTGCCCTACTGGGACAGCAACAGTAGATGAAGGAATGATTAACCATTTCTCCCCATAGCCATGGTGGTAGTAGCAGTAGTAGAAGTGGTAATGCAGGTACCTGAAGGTCATCTGGGGTGATGGTATCCAAAACTGTCACATGGCCCAAAGGAATCAATAGAGTGTGGTGGTTGGAGTTTTAGACTGGGGATCTCGGAGATCCAGATTTTGGTTCCCACTCAGCCATGAAGCTCACTGAGTTACCCATGCTGTCAGCCTCACCCACCTCGCAGGGTTGGGTTGTTTTTGTGAGGATAAAATGGAGCAGGGGAAGACTGTGGAAGCCACCTTGGGTCCTTCGCAAGAGGGAAAAATGGTGGCCCATAATGCAATGGGATAATAATAATTTCTCTTGTCTATGGTTTGGCTTTCCTTCATGGATCACTGCCTTGTCATGGCGAAGGGGCTTGTGTAGCTCAATGAAGTGATGAGCTATGCCGTGCAGGGCCACCCAAGATGGACAGGTCATAGCAGAGAGCTCTGACAAAACGTGATCCACTGGAAAAGGAAATGGCAACCCACTCCAGTACCTTTGCCATGAAAACCCCATGGACAGTACCAAAAGCCAAAAAGATATGATGCCAGAAGATGAGCCCCTCAGGTCAGAAGGTGTCCAATATGCTACTGGGGAATTGTGGAGGGCTAGTACTAGTAGCACCAGAAAGAATGAAGCGACTGGGTCAAAGCTGAAAGGACACTCAGTCGCAGATGTATCTGGAGGTGAAAGGAAAGTCTGATGCTGCAAAGATCTATACTCCATAGGAACCTGGAATGTAAGATCCATGAATCAAGGCAAGCTGGATGTGGGCAAACAAGAGATGACAAGACTGAACATCGACATCTTAGGAATCAGTGAACTAAATGGACAGGACTGGGTGAATTTAATTCAGATGACCATCATGTATACTACTGTAGGCAAGAATCCCTCAGAAGAAATGGAGTAGCCTTCATAGTCAATAAAAGAGTAGGAAAAGCAGTACTGGGATACAATCTCCAAAATGACAGAATGATCTCAGTTCGAATCCAAGGCAAACCATTCAACATCACAATAGTCCAAGTTTATGCCCCAACCACTGGTGCTGAACAGGCTGAAGTTGACCGGTTCTATGAAGGCCTACAACACCTTCTAGAATGAACACCAAAAAATTATGTCCTTATCATCATGGGGGATTGGAATGCTAAAGTAGGAAGCCAAAAGATAACTGGAATAACAGGCAAGTTTGGCCTTGGAGTACAAAATGAAACAGGACACACTCTGGTAGAATTTTGTCCAGAGAATACAATGGTCATAGCAAACACTCTTTTCCAATAACCCAAGAGATGACTGTACACATGGACATCACCAGATGGTCAACACAGAAATCAGATTGACTATGAGCTCTGCAGCCAAAGATGGAGAAGCTCTATACAGTCAGTAAAAACTAGACCAGGAGCTGACTGTGGCTCAGATCATGAGCTTCTCGTTGCAAAATTTAGGCTTAAATTGAAGAAAGTAGGGAAATGCACTAGGCCACTCAGGTATGACCTAAATCATATCCCTGATGAATATACAGTAGAGGTGACAAATAGATTTAAGGAATTAGATCTGATAGACAGAGTGCCTGAAGAACTATGGACAGAGGTTCGCAACATTGTACAAGAGGTAGCAACTAAAACCATCCCAAAGCAAAGAAACGCAAGAAAGCAAAATGGCTGTCTGAGGAAGCTTTACAAATAGCTGAAGAAAGAAGGGAAGTAAAAGGCAAGGGAGAAAGAGAAACATACACCCAATTGAATGCAGAATTCCAGAGAATAGCTAGAAGAGATAAGAATGCCTTCTTAAATGAACAGTGCAAAGAAATAGAAGAAAACAATAGAATAGGGAGGACCAGAGATCTCTTCAAGAAAATTGGAGATATGAAGGAACATTTCATGCAAAGATGGGCATGATAAAGGACCAAAATGGCAGGGACCTAACAGAGGCAGAAGAGATTAAGAAGAGGTGGCAAGATTACACAGAAGAACTATACAAGAAAGCGCTTAACATCCCTGATAAACACAGTGGGTGGTCACTGACCTCGAGCCGGACATCCTAGAATGTGAAGTCAAATGGGCCTTAGGAAGTCTGAGCAACAACAAAGCTAGTGGAGGTGACAGTATTCCAGCTGAGCTATTCAAAATCTTAAAAGACGATTCAGTAAAAGTGCTACACTCAATATGCCAGCAAATTTGGAAAACTCAACAGTGGCCACAGGATTGGAAAAGGTCAGTTTACATTCCGATCCCAAGGAAGGGCAATGCCAAAGAATGTTCAAGCTACCGCACTATTGCACTCATTTCACACACTAGCAAAGTGATGCTCAAATTCCTACAAGCTAGGCTCCAGCAGTATGTGGACCGAGAACTACCAGAAGTACAGGCAGGATTTCGAAGAGGGAGAGGAACTAGAGATCAAATTGCCAACATATGCTGGATCATGGAGAAAGTTAGGGAGTTCCAGAAAAACATCTGCTTCATCGACTATGCTAAAGCCTTTGATTGTGTGGATCACAACAAATTGTGGCAAGTTCTTAAAGAGATGGGAATACCAGACCATCTTATTTGTCTCTTGAGAAACCTATGTGTGGGTCAAGAAGCAACAGTGAGAACTGGACATGGAACCACTGATTGTTTCAAAATTGAGAAAGGGGTTCGGCAAGGCTGTATACTGTTGCCCTGCCTATTTAACTTATCTGCAGAGCACATCATGAGAAAGGCAGGGCTAGATGAATCACATGCCAGAATTAAGATTGCTGGGAGAAATATCAACAACCTCAGATATGCAGATGATACCACTCTAATGGCAGAAAGTGAAGAGGAACTAAAGAGCCTCTTGATGCGGGTGAAGGAGAAGAGTGCAAAAGTTGGCTTGAAAATCAACATTAAGAAAACTAAGATCATGGCATCCAGTCCTCTCACTTCCTGGCAAATAGACGGGGAAGAAATGGAGGTAGTGACAGATCAGGGACTGCAGCCAAGAAATTAAAAGATGCTTGCTCCTGGGGAGGAAAGCTATGGCAAATCTAGACAGCATACTAAAAAGCAGAGACATCACCCTGCCAACAAAAGTGCGTATAGTCAAGGCTATGGTTTTCCCAGTTGCAATGTATGGCTGTAAAAGCTGGACCATAAGGAAGGCTGAGTGCAAAAGGATTGAGGCCTTT